>NW_027641180.1:0-62155 GCF_949987615.1 Pollachius pollachius
GATCCACGTCCATAAGGAGCAGGGAGGGGTTAGACAGTATAGATCCACGTCCATAAGGAGCAGGGAGGGGTTAGACAGTATAGATCCACGTCCATAAGGAGCAGGGAGGGGTTAGACAGTATAGATCCACGTCCATAAGGAGCAGGGGGGGGTTAGACAGTATAGATCCACGTCCATAAGGAGCAGGGGGGGGTTAGACAGTATAGATCCACGTCCATAAGGAGCAGGGGGGGGGTGCGTCGTGCTCTAGGATGCCTGCAGGTAGCCCACCGACAGCGGGGTCGGAGCCCAGAGCCTTCGGGCGGGGGTCCAGCCCCTCCACCCAGCAGACTACCCCCTCCCTGAACTGTTTGTTTGTGTGTCCGTTACGCTGTATCAGAGTGAGGGGTCTCGATACCTGGGTAGCCCACCGACCCGGCCAGCCTATTTCCCGGGTCACCGGTGGCATGTGAAGGACTGGTCGCCCTCCCCCTCCCCAGGCCTCAGAAACCTCCTCCAAGACCCCCACCACCCAGCTTCTGTCTGGGTGAGGTATTTCACAAATTCTCCGTACAGCTGTCAGAATTGAAAAATGAATATTTCATGGGGGTGCCAGCTGCTGTGATTAGGCCGATCGATACGGGCCACAGACCGCCGGGCGCGTGCGACGCCGGCCCCAGCTCTGTGTTCCTTTCACTCTCCCAGCGTGAGCTGTGATCGAAAACACGTTTCCTCTCGCCCCTGATTATTAGCGTGGCGAGGCGTCTGCCGTCCGCCGCTCCCCCCGCACAGACGGGCTGTCGTACTGGACGCAGGGACTCTGATGAGAGGGGGCTTCACACGGACGTTAATGACCTGATCACCGGTCATTCGGCTAGAGGGGGGGTGGCCCCTTTGGAGACGCAAACGCCATATTTGTGATTTCAGCCGCATGCCAAAGACTGAGGCGTTGATGCCGGCTGCGGAGTAACCGCCGACCTGATTAAACAGGCCGAGGTGTGAACCATCCCTCAGTGAACAGTGGTGTTCTTCTCTCTGTGTTCCGTCTACAAGCTCGGTTCAGTCTATCGTCGGGGGTGTTGGAGCCCCTACCAATAGGTCGTGGGTTCGATCCCCGATGTCCTCAGCCCACCGTTCAGTCTCTCCCGTTCTCTCTGGTCTCTTGGGCAGAGCGGAACGGACCGCCGTGCTCCACGTTCTCGCCCGGGATCATTTACTCATCCCTCAGATCCACAGACGACCCGGGGAGCATGAATAGCGTGTCATCACTCGTTCATTCATCCTGCATGCGCGGGTCCGGGCGGAGGGACAAAGGCCTGCCGCGGAAACGCTCTCTCTGGTTAAAGCCCTGTTCACAGGCGCTCATTAAATCCATCCCTTCTTCTTTTAATGTTTGTTATTTGCTTTAATTTCCATTCTCTTTCACTTGAGGGTATGTGTGTGTGTGTGTGTGTGTGTGTGTGTGTGTGTGTGTGTGTGTTGGGGGGGGGGGGGGCGGGGAAGCTCTCAATTCATTAGCGGTTCCGGGAGCGATGCATTATTCAGCGCTGGATGAGGTGGTGAGTGGTGTGTTTACGGCGGCTCATAAATGATAGATCTGGGCGCTGAGGTCGCTTTGTGCCCAGGCGATGCTGAGCAGGGTTTCCACGGCAGCCGTTTCTAGGGGAGAGGTCCTGGAAGATGCTGTGAGAGGGAAAGTGAGGAAGTGACCGTAGCGAACGGTGATCCGGCCAGGGGAGAGGTCCTGGAAGATGCTGTGAGGGGAAAAGTGAGGAAGGGCTCTGGTGTCACCGTGGCGATGGGACGTGCATCTCAGACTAAAGTCGGTTCCGCTTTTATAGTTCTGCTGACGTTACCCTGGTGACGGTGAGGTTAGAACGAAGAGGGTTGGTTTATTAGTTTGTTTAAAGGGGTTAGAGGTAAAGGTGGCCGTCTAAGGTGACTCAAGCTCCATGACGACGAAGTGAAATGAAGCACATTTGAATCGATTATTAATTAGTTTTAGCTGGTTCAGTCAGCAGAATCTAGAGTGCGGAGGGAGGGTCAGGCATGGGGTTCTGAGATCTAAAGCTGTCTCCTGGCTGATACAGGGGGACAGCGGGTAACAGATCACACCCACCTGTACCTGTGGTCTGAGGTAGGGCTGTCCTGTCAGCCAGGGCTGCATTGCGTCTGTAGTTCTGGATGCTATAGCTGACCAAAGAAGGGACTGTGAACACATGATACTTGTAAAATATCATAAAAATGGAATGCAAAAAATGTTTTCATTGCATGAAGAAAGAAATGTATGAAGAAAAATAATAATATATATATATATATATATATATATATATATATATAAATTTTCTGATAGCGACTCGGCTGGCCGGTTCGGTGGGCTACCCAGGTATCGAGACCCCTACCCAGGTATCGAGATATATATATATATATATACAAATGTAAAATAGAAATATACAAATATACAAAGGTCCCAATTCACCTAGAAATGATTCATACATTAGTAGTTAGTAGCGTTTGGGTCGCTCCGGCGGCCTGCTCCAATCAGACGTGTTTAAGAGCGAGCAGTGGAGCCAGGTCATCCATAAAGAGCGGTTTGTTCGTTGTCAGCGCGGTAATTAGAAGAGAGAGGTGGCTCCGGCCTCAAACCATAACGCGAGGACTAATAGCAGACACAGAAACCAGAGGCCAGCCGGTGGGGGGGGGGGGGGGGGGGGGGTGGGGGGGGGGGGGAGGTGTTTTTAAAATCAGTTGAAGTGGCTCACCGCGGAGATGAATGATTGCTTTCTGTGGAAACTCGGCGGCTCACTGGCAGATTTAATTGAGTTGAATCAAACCTAAGCCAGGTAGAAATGGAGACAGAGAGAAAATCTATGTGTTGGATCTATAAAACCCTTTAGGCCTTCGATCTGGATTACCCAGATTATTCTCCTGTCTGGTCACAGTCACACTTCATCTGAACCCCTCAGGGTCACCGCTCAGACACCCGCCGTCTGGTGAGGCCGGGTAACCCGCGGAGACCGTCGCCGTCGGCGACCACGCTAAACTCCCCCCGACTCTATAGCTCCTTATTGACGCCGCCGTCCCCGTTAGTATCCTCGTTATCGTTAATTAATCGTAATAAGCGGCGCTGGTAATTAGCGGGGCACAGCGTAGCTCGGCGCCGTTTGATTACACCTAGCGACCCAGGCCGCCGCCGGCGGCCTGGGTCGGCGGCGCCTCACGCGGTTGGTCGACGGGTCGCCGCGACCTCACGCCATTGGTCGACTTCCTCCGGGCCTGCGGGGTTCGTTCCAAACCTCTGGGGGGACGATGATTCAGAGGCGGGAAACTGGAGTGGAGAGCCGCTGCTGCTTGTTCAACAGATGATGGGGTTCGGGGGGGTTCAGGGGGGAAGGGTGGGTGCTGTCGCCTGCCAATAGGCATCGGGCAGCGCTGCCAAACCGCCCTTAAAAACCCAACGCCGCGCAGAACAGATTATCTCCGCACACTCTCTCTCTCTCTCAGCCTCAGTATGGCGCGCCATAGGCACCCGGCCCGGTATCTCTCCACGCGGATTCCTCTGTTTCTATCTCTTTATTCCTCTGTTTCTATCTCTTTATTCCTCTGTTTGTATCTCTTTATTCCTGCTTCTATCTCTTTATTCCTCTGTTTGTATCTCTTTGTTCCTGTTTCTATGTCTTTATTCCTCTGTTTGTATCTCTTTATTCCTCTGTTTGTATCTCTTTATTCCTGTTTCTATCTCTTTATTCCTCTGTTTCTATCTCTTTATTCCTGTTTGTATCTCTTTATTCCTGTTTCTATCTCTTCATTCCTCTGTTTCTATCTCTTTATTCCTCTGTTTCTATCTTTTTATTCCTCTGTTTCTATCTTTTTATTCCTCTGTTTCTATCTCTTTATTCCCCTGTTTCTATCTCTTTATTCCTCTGTTTCTATCTCTTTATTCCCCTGTTTCTATCTCTTTATTCCTCTGTTTCTATCTCTTTATTCCCCTGTTTCTATCTCTTTATTCCTCTCTTTCTATCTCTTTATTCCTGTTTCTATCTCTTTATTCCCTCCTGTCTTCTGAGACATCTTTGTATTTTCTGGGACCCAGCGGCGGTTCCTCCCCTCTCCTCTCAGTGGAGGAGTAGAGCTGGGTGGAGGAGGAGAGCTGGGTGGAGGAGGAGAGCTGGGTGGAGGAGGAGAGCTGGTCTGAGGCTCCGGTCCAGGTTCCGGTCCAGGTTCCGGTCCGAGTCCGCTCACACCTTTAGCGAAGCTAAACGCCGCGATTAGCCAGTATTGTTTGTGCTGCCCTTCAACAAAAGCTGCTTACAGATGACAGATAAAGAGGCTTGAGGCCAAATTGTATTTTTATCTGTTACATAGGGAGGGGGGGAGGAGGGGGAGGAATTGATCCGGCGTCCCACTTAACCGATGTGATGAAAAGTCAATGCTACTGTATGGTTGGCGGGAATGCTAAGCTAATAAACAGATTGCATGGACGGCCGTGTGAGGACACGGAGGCGCGTAACTTCTGCCGAAACAACGACAGACAAACAAACAGGAGATCTCCTCCGAGATGTCCTCGACTCCGCAGCGGCAGCACACAGGCGAATCGATTTGCATGGACTCTGTGTGTCTTAGCGGAGGCTGGGTCCGGGAAATCTGGCCTGCGTCCAGGCGTACGTGGTTTTGCTGTATGTGCTGTCCTCCTCAGACCGGTTCTGGCTGGTTTTGATGTCTTGCTTTAGACGTTGTGTGTCTCTGTTGACTCTGCTGGTGGTTGATCAACTGGTAGTCAGCGTCTGTCTCTCTCAGCAGGGACCAACTACAGGAAGACATTTGGGTTCTGATATGACTGAAAGTGGTGTTTTTTTGGTCCGCTTTTCATTATGTGTCATATGGTGGTTTCCTTGTGTGTGTGTGTGTGTGTGTGTGCGTGCGTGCGAGCGTGCATGTGCGTGTGTGTGTGTATGCATATGTGTGTGTGTGTTTGCATGTGTGAGTGTGTGTGTGTCATGCTCATCATACTGTTTGTGTCTCTATTTGTTTGTAAATGTTTGTCTTCTTGTCTGCGTGTGTGTGTGTCTGTGTGTGTGTGTGTGTGTGTTCACATGTCATCTGTATGTGTATGTTCATATGTCATCTGGGTGTTTATGTGTGAGTTCATATGTCATGTGTGTGTGTTTGTGTATGTGTGTGTGTGTGTGCGAGCGCGTGTGCGAGGCGTCTCGCTGTTTGTTTTTTGCGTCCGTGCGTGCAGCAGGCTGTGCTGGGTGTTATCTGGGTGGGGGGGTGAGGGGGGGTTGTTATCTGTGCCTGCAGAGGGTGACAGTTAATCACCCACCTGACAAACACTGGGGGAGACGAGAGGGGAGAGGGGGGAGATGCCAAATGAGAAAAGGTTGGGGGGGGGGGGGGGTAAAGGGGGGAGTCGAAGGGGAGGGGGGGGGGGGGGGGTCTTGAGGTGGGGAGACGGGGGGGGGGTGGATGCGTGGGTTCCTCAGAGTCACCACGGGGCGCATGGCATATGAGTTGTGCGACTCCCACCTTGCCCAGGGCCGAGCAAGGACCCCCACCTCCATTCCCCCCCTCCCCCCCCCCCCCCCCCTCCCCTCCCCCTCCCCTCCCCCTCCCCTCCCTCCCCCCTCCCTTCCCTCCCCCTCCCTCCCTCCCCCCTCCCTCCCTCCCCTCCCCTCCCTCCCCTCCTCCCCCTCCCAGCGGGGGGTTCAGGGAGACGTCCCGTCGAGTGTTTCCTTGATTGAGTCGAATAAATTTCGCTTGTTTGACGTCTCTGTGCTGTCGGCAGTGGACCCCCCCAATCCCCCTTCTCACCCCCCCGACCCACCCCCCGGTCTGACGGCGCGCACCCACACGTCTACCGGGAGCGTGCACGTGTGGGTGCACCCCCCCCCCCCCCCCCCCCCCGTGGTAGGCCGCTGACAGGCGAGGAAGACGAGAATCAGCAGTTTTCGTAACGCCACTTCCTGGTTGTCGCTGAGGCTGCGGCGGTGTGTGTCTGTGTGTGTTTGTGTGTCTGCACGCGGTGGAGCCAACGTGCAGACACACAAACACACACAGATACACACACACACACACACACACACACACACACACACACACCACAAACGCATGATGAAGGGTGGAGGCAGGCAGCTCCTGGTGGAGCTGGTGACTTTTTGACACAATTATCACAGGGTTGGAAGAGAGAGATGGAGTGAGAGGGGGAGCGAGAGAGAGAGAGAGAGATTGAGTAAGAGGTGGAGAGAGAGAGGGACAGATAGATTGACTGAGAGGTCGAAAGACAGGAGAGAGAGAGGTGGGGAGAGGGGTGGAGAGAGATGGAGAGAGATTAGAGAGCGATGGAGGGATCGATGGAGAGAGAGGAGTGAGAGGGAAGAGACTGGTTGAGGGGAGAGAGAGGGGGAGAGAAGGGAGAGAGGAGAGAGACACAGAGTGCAAGGAGATGGAGGGGGAGAGAAGGGTGAGGGCCAGAGTGCTGAGGGGAAATTTAGGAAGAGATGGGGGAAATTGAGAGAGGGAAAGGGAGTGATGTAGGCGGGGGGAGACGTGGGGAGAGAGAGAGGAAGTCATCTGGGTGTGCAGAGCAGCGACCTGCATGTGGCAGTAGATGCTAGCTGACAGCAAGACTCGTCGTATTCCAGACAAAACTTGAAACGGATATTCTGTTCCTCAGCCTGTCACGGTGCAGCAGGTATACCCTGTCAAACACAGCACCATTAGATATACAATGCTACACACTCACACGTATGTACACAGAGAGAGAGGGCAGGTATACCCTGTCAAACACAGCACCATTAGATACACACTACTACACACTCATACTTATATACAGAGAGACAGATACAGATATATATCGCATACATAAGCGCGCGAGAGAGAGAGAGAGAGTCTGTATTCTTGAGATCCAGGCAGTCACATAAGTAGATCGTAGATAAATAAGACCTGGTTGATAAGGCAAATTTATTTATATAGCACCCCTGCAGGACAGACAGAGAAACAGCCAGATTGAAATACATACAGACAAACAGATAGAGAGATTCACATACAGACAGATAGACATACACAGAGACAGACAGTAGACGTACAAACAAACCGACAGACAGACATGCATTACCGTTAGAAAGACAGACAGATTGAAATGCGTACAGACAGACAGATTGGCAAACACACAAACAGACAGACATACGTACGTACGTACAGACAGACAAACAGAGAGGCAGACAGAGAGGCAGACAGACAGACAGAGAGGCAGACAGACAGGCAGGCAGACAGACGGACAGACAGACAGCCAGCCAGACAGACAGAGAGGCAGACAGACAGGCAGACAGACAGACAGACAGACAGACAGACAGAGAGGCAGACAGACAGGCAGACATACAGACAGACAGACAGGCAGACAGACAGGCAAGCAGGCAGACAGGCAGACAGACAGACAGACAGACAGGCAGGCAGACAGACAGGTAGACAGGCAGGCAGACAGACAGGCAGACAGACAGGCAGACAGACAGGCAAGCAGGCAGACAGGCAGACAGACAGACAGACAGACAGGCAGACAGACAGACAGACAGACAGACAGACAGACAGACAGACAGACAGACAGACAGGCAGACAGACAGAGGGGCAGACAGGCAGACAGACAGACAGGCAGACAGACAGACAGGCAGACAGACAGACAGACAGACAGACAGACAGACAGACAGACAGACAGACAGACAGACAGACAGAGGGGCAGACAGACAGGCAGACAGACAGACAGGCAGACAGGCAGACTGAGGTAACTCCTGCGGGGTCTGTTGTGGCGCCGTGGTTCCCAGTGAACACCGGTCTCAGCGCTCCGCACCCTAATAGCTCCGGCGCTCCGGGTCGGCTTTCCGACGCGCCGGATTAAAATACCTGCCTCCTGGATGACCCGCCGGCCCCTGGCCTCGCCGCGGGGCCTCGTGGGGGGCGGGCCCTGCCCTACAGCGGGCGCTCTGCCTGGGTCTGATGGCCTCCCCTGCTGGGGCCCCCCATGGTGGAGCCTCCATTTGCACAGCAGCATCACACACTAACACACACACACAGACACACACGCACACACGCATACACGCAAACACACGCATACACAAACGGTTTGTGTGCTGCACACACACATGCACACACACCACCCAGAGAGGACCCGAAACTTCTGCTCCCGCTAATTGACTCTGTCACTAAGGGAGGGAGAGAGAGAGAGAGAGAGAGAGAGAGAGAGAGAGAGAGAGAGAGAGAGAGAGCGAGAGAGAGAGAGAGAGCGAGAGAGAGAGAGTGGGGGGGGGGAGAAGGAAAGAGACTGATGGAGAGAGAGAGATGTTAGGGATGAAAGAGAGATGGATAGGAAGATAGAGAGAGAACGAGTGGAAGGGGGGGGGACATTGTGGAAAGGTTAGAGTGGAAGAGTGAGGGATGGAAAGAGAAAGACAGAGTGGAGAGAGAGAGAGAGGCTGGGGGAAGGAAAGGGGAGGGTGGAAGACTGAGAGAGAGAGTGATTGAGAGGAGAGAGAGAGAGCGAGAGAGAGAGAGAGTGAGAGAGCGAGAGAGAGAGGGAGAGAGAGAGAGAGAGAGAGAGAGCACATCCTGTCTAATGCATGCGGAGCTGCACTCCCTGCCTCACTGAAAATCAAAGACTTGGTCAAATGCTTTACTGATCGCTGAGCAGGCTGCTCTACTCTCACGGCTCAGAACACAATCTGTTCCTCATCTCTGTGATGTAGTCAAGGTCCCGGGTTCGATTCCAACCTACCTGCTCCGAGCCGAGGAGAGAAAGATGTAAACTCATAGCCGTCTGTCGTGGTTTCTGCTGCCAGAGGTGGAACGAACATAATGTTCAGGGCACGACAGTACAGTGATGGTTTGGGTGTGAAAGGAACTGGGTTCGATACCCAATGTTTGCATGTCAGTCTACCTGTATGCAACCTGTGCAAGATATGACCTAACCCCTACCTGTACTGTCTAACCCCTCCCTGTCTCTGTACTGTCTTACCCCTTACCTGCTCCCTAAAGATATGTCTCTGTACTGTCCAACCCCTACCTTCTCCTAATGACCTGTCTCTGTACTGTCTAACCCCTACCTGCTCCTTAATGACCTGTCTCTGTACTGTCTAACCCCTACCTGCTCCTTAATGACCTGTCTCTGTACTGTCTAACCCCTACCTGCTCCTTAATGACCTGTCTCTGTACTGTCTAGCCCATACCTGCTCCTTAAGGACCTGTCTCTGTACTGTCTAGCCCATACCTGCTCCTTAAGGACATGTCTCTGTACTGTCTAACCACTACCTGCTCCTTAAGGACATGTCTCTGTACTGTCTAGCCCATACCTGCTCCTTAAGGACAAGGATCTGAGTTCCATGGCAGTGTCTTTGTATGAAAGCGAGTGCTAAATCAGATGGAGAAATAATAAATGCCCTCCAGTGGCGTCACGGACTTGTCTCGACTCGAACAGTTTCTTTTCTCTTACCGGGTAATGATTATTTTTATTGGAAGTCTTCGGTATTACAAGATTGCAATTTATTATTATTATTACCTCAGTGTTCCGATAATTTACTATTTTATGTCAGCGCGTGATTGAAGTCAGTATGTCAACAGAGAAGCATGATTAAACTTCACAATACTTGATGTGATTGTGCTCTTGTCTGATCTATGAATTACAATAAATCAGACAATATTTCCATAATCCCAGTGATAAGTGAGAAGGGCTGGAGCCGGTGATTCAAGTCGCTCTCGGCGTCGCGCCGTGAAGCCGGGGACTCGTGAACGTTCCCGTGCCTCTGGCGTGTTGTTGAGACAGCTCCGGGACATCAGACAGTCAAACACCATATCTCGATCGATGGCTCCCTCGCCGCACGCCAATCCCTGGCCTTTTTGCAGACCTTTGGAAGATATTTACTCCATCGATACACGCGATGGATTTGTACAATCTGATATTCAAAGGGCACGCCGTTGTGTCCACACGGGCATTCCACTTATTTGCTCTGCGGCCAGAGAGGAAAGTTTCGGCTTCAGAAGCCGCAGGGAGACGGGTTTAGTTTGTTGTCCTTGGTTTGGACACGAGTCCTGGTCCAGGGATGGGCCGGGGGGGTGGGGGGCCGAGGGCCATGAGCGAGGGACTGGCGGTCCATCCCTCTTCTCCACAGAAGGTCCGTGCGATCTCGTCCGGGCAAATCGCTCGCAAAACACAAAGGACATTGTTGTGTGTGTGTGTGTGTGTGTGTGTGTGTGTGTGTGTTGCAGAGAAACGGATTGTGTTTTTTGTTGAAGTCTGTTGCGGTGGATGCACAAGCATGTGTGTGTGTGCGTGTGTGTCTGCGTGCATGCATGTGTATGTGTATGTATGCGTTTGTTTGTGTGTGTATGTTGGTGCGTGTGTCTCTACGTGTGTGTGTGTGTGTGTCACTCTACGTGTTTGTGTGTGTGTGTCTATCTACGAGCGCGTGTGTGTGTTTGTGTATGTGTGTGTGTGTGTGTGTGTGTGTGTGTGTGTGTGTGTGTGTGTGTGTGTGTGTGTGTGTGTGTGAGGGGGGGGTCTGCTAATAGCAGCTGGCGTGGTGCCGCGGCCGACTGGTAATTAGTATTGAGAGGTTTGAGGAAGCCGAACACACAGCCTACTGTCCCCGAACAGATGTGTGTTTGATCTGCCAGCCCACCTCATACACAGCCTGCGCAACACACACACACACACACACACACACACACACAAACACTCACACATAGAGACAAACCCACACACACACACATGCAGACACACAGACACACACACACACACACACAAACACACGTATACACACACACATGCAGACACACTCACACACACTCACACACACACACATTTAGATACACACACGCACACACACACAGACACACAAACAAAGACGTCCGTACACACTAAGGGCTTTCAGCCGCTGTTGGAAACAGGAAGGTGGTAGGAGAGACACTGTAGGAGAGAGAGAGAGAGAGAGAGAGAGAGAGAGAGAGAGAGAGAGAGAAAATAGTATCTTGTGGCTTAATGCTGAGACCTGCTGTTGGTGCAGATGTTGGGATGTGTTTGAGAGACCTGAAGCAGAGAAGATCAGAGAGGCTGTTGAAGAGCTACTAGTGGAACCCAGCCTGAAAGGTTCTGGGTTCGATCCCCCAACACCCCCAGTGTTCATCCTTGAGCTGAGACGCCCTTCCCCTCATTGACATCCGCGTTCACTTTGAGAGAGAGTCTGCTGAACGACAGCAGAACCTCCTGAAAGGGTAACCTAGAGAGAGAGAGAGAGAGAGAGAGACAGTGAGAGAGAGAGAGAGAGAGAGAGACAGAGAGGATGAATTGAGCCCAGCAGAACCAGGCCCTTGAGCCCAGGTGCGGTGACGGGGATCATATCTGTTTCATCAGCCTCTCTCTCGCCACCGCAGAACGCCACTTGAACCAGCCCCGCCGATCAGCACCGCTTTGTGCCGGCGCCGTCAGCCTGTTTGTGTTTGATTGTCGAACTCTTTGTGATGTAATTGCTCTCCGACCTTTGCTATTTTTACTCCTCCTCTCTCCTGCTCCTCCTCCTCCTCCTCCTCCCCCCTCCTCCCCTACATTAGCAATGTGACGGTATTGGAGCTGATAAGCGCAGATCACACGCACACTTGCACACATTCTCACACACACACAGACACGCATGCACACTGATGCGCACACATTGACACACACACACCACACACATACACACACACACACCGCACACACGCGCCACACACACCGCACACACACACCGCACACACACCGACATGCACACACTGACACACCGCAGGCACACACACTGACACACACACAATGACGCACACACACCGCACACACTGACATACACACACTGACACGCACTGACGCACACGCACACACACCGCACACACCACAAACACAACGCACACACGCTGCACGCATACCACGCAAACAGTGGCGTACACACGCCGCCCACACAACGCGCGCACACTGACACACGCGCACACACGCGCAATTACAAATCAGGATGTATTCAATGGCAGGGCGGAGTCTCCATTGTTCGCGGCGCGAGGCGTGCAGAGAGGCATCCGTCAAGTATATTAGCCGGATCCTATTACCGTATTACTCTGTCACCAGATCTCCTAAAGACCCCCCCCCAGACAAAACAGGCTGTCATGTTAATCCAAGCTTTAATAAATAGGGGGCTGTGTAACTGTATTCAAGTAGGGGGGCTCCTGTATTTATGCCGCCGAAGAAAGACGGCCTATCACTCAAGGACAGACGCAAGTGTTTTGCATAAATGAAGAAAGAGAGGGAGAAAGAATGGCTTTTCCTTGGCAGCCATTCAGCGGCGCTGTGAAGAGAAATGTCAGGTTATTGAAAGCGTGGAAGCGCTTAAGCCTAATCTAAGTTAAACACTTTCAGGTATTATGATGGGGGCCATTGTGTGAGCCACGGGTTCACCTCTCGACGCTTCATCTCCCCCCCGGCTGATAAGAGAGTCAATAAAGACCCCGCCGCCGCAGACAGACAGGTGCTTCTGCACCACAGACAGGTTGTTCTTTACGTTAGAACGCCCGCAGACAGACAGGTTGTTCTTTACCACAGACAGGTGCTTCTTTAACACAGACAGGTTGCTCTTTACGTTAGAACGCCCGCAGACAGACAGGTTGTTCTTTACCACAGACAGGTGGTTCTTTACCACAGACAGGTTGTTCTTTAGGTTAGAACCACCACAGACAGACAGGTTGTTATTTACATTAGAACAACAGACAGGTTGTTCTTTACCACAGACAGGTTGTTATTTAAATTAGAACGCCCGCAGACAGACAGGTTGTTCTTTATCACAGACAGCTGGTTCCTTACATTAGAACACACGCAGACAGACAGGTTGTTCTTGCGTTTACGTCTCGGCTACGAGTGTTGAAAGGTTTCGCCGTTACGTTGTAGCATTCCATTTAATGTATCTCTCACCGACGAGGCAATACGGTGGCGTAGCATTAGCATAAAGGCTAGCGGTCGAGCGGTCGCGGCCCTGGTCATTACCGAGGTCGTTTGTCTTTAACAAGAAGTGAGAGAGAGAAACGCTCCTCTGGTTTCACGAGCGCCGCCCCGCTCCTCCACTCCATTACGGCGACGGAGAGAAAACGCTCAACGCTGTCACAGGGACAAAAAACAGCAAATGACATCGCTGGGATCCAAGCGGTTTCTATATGCCGCCGGTGGCCTGGCCCGAAGAAGACGTAGTTTAGCCGAAGCGTTTATCTGTTAACCACAGGACAGAGGGTGGTGTGAGGTGATGCGTGGAGCGCTCTTTTGATGGGTAATGTGATGGAGGTATGCTGGAGACCCCCCCCCCCCCCCCCCCCCCGCTGGGTCCTGTGAATACAGATAAACAGAGAGCGCCGCGTGGCTAGCCCTCACTACCTCCAATAGCATCGTCATGACCATACGAGCATTATATGATAACAACGTCCCGTTGATATGGATAATAACACTCATGTCCCCCGTCGTGCTTACCCCCTCCAGAATCTCCTTCACCTCCACCACCACCTGCCCAACTACCACTACCACCACCTTCACCACCACCTCCACCACCACCACCCTCGCCACCTCCACCATCACCGAAACCCCCACCCCCTCCACCTTCATCATCACCACCATCCCTACCTCCACCACCAGCACCACCTCAGCTGAGTAGGGCATGACACCCCCTGGAACACACACCCTCTGATCAGATTCCTCGTTTCGTGCGTGAGCCGCGGGGTTCGCGTCAACGCACAGCGGATATATATATGGGTATATATATCCATGTGTGTTGGTAAACAACCCGGTGTAATGTTAATAAAGAAGCCCACGCCTATGGCCATTACACATGCATGCAGCTGTAATAAAAAGATAGGGCCCCACGTCGAGGAAGGCTTTGTAATTAACTCCTTATCTGCATCTCCTTTCTATCGCTGCTCCTCACTGACCCACCTTAGTTTATATTACTGCCCTGACCATCCCTCTCTCTCTCCCTCTCTCTCTCCCAGCCTGGGGGAGACTTAAGGAGAGAGAGCTTGAGAGGGAGGGGGAGAGAGAGAGAGACTGAGAGCGAGAGAGGGGGAGAAAGAGGGAGACAGAGGGCCAGTGAGAGAGAGGGAGAGAGGTGTGGATGAAGAGGTCTTCCAGACCCTTTTGATATTCACGCTGGCCGCTGAGAGAGGAGCAGGAAGCTGATTAGCTCCCCTGGAGGGACGGCGTTGTTTGAAATAAGTCGTCGCCACGCTTAAACTGTTTGCTTTGGGGCACGGCGATAATTCAGCTCTCCAAACACTTTTAAAGAAGCCCCCCGTGAAAGGTTTTCCCTTCTTTCTTGGCGGGGAAGGCGGTGAGGGGGGAGAGGCGGGTGAGACGGGTGAGGGGGGCGGCGGGGGAGATCCTGAGCTCTTCTGGTTCAGCGACGGCGGCCTTGCAGGCACGCTCAGCCCGGCTGTACGAGGACTCTCTCTGTGGATCTGTCGCCGGGCGGGAGGCCTCTTAAAACAAAGGACTTTGTAGTGGTGAGTTCCCCGGCAGCCAGGGGCACGGGGGGGAGACAGGGGAGAGGGGGGAGACGGCGCTGGAATATTCCAGCGCCGTCTCAATCCAGGCCCGAGTGAACCGAGGCGGAGGAGTCGGTTCCCGTTCTGTCGTGATAGTGCGAGCTGCCTCCGGTCTCAGACAGTGCCTCAGAGAGAGCTTAATGCTGGTGGTGACCTTATAAGATATACATCTATATATATCATTGTGTTATCACTCGACAATAACAGTACATTTGTTAACCATTTAATTATCATTTGATAATGCGGTATTAAGCACTAACTAATAACAGTTCATTAATAGTTAACTATTGGTTGAGTGATCATTTACAAATGGTGTTTGTGTTAACTACGGTATTAATTTATGCATTATTAATTAGGGTTAGTGACCTGTTAACCCTTAATAATTATATAAAGTAATGCAAATTAATGCATTAACTAATAGTCCTTTATGGTCAATTATTATACCCTTATTGTTAAGTTTTATCATCATTTTCTAAACGATCAGAATAGATCAAGAGCAAGATCACCCCCGACCCTTACCTGTAGACACCTAGAGCAAGATCACCCCTGACCCTTACCTGTAGACATCTAGACCAAGATGACCCCTGACCCTACCTTCTCATTCCTGCTGTGTCTCTGAATCCGCTGTAAGACACTCAGGATTCAGTCCTCCGTGCGTGAGTGCTGTTCCTGATCACAATACACAGTATAGCCTGTCTGCTGTTCCTAAACGGCTGCATGGTAAACACGGACCCCTTTACCATTTGTTTAACCGCTTGCCTGACATTCGGCGAACGTCTTCTTCCGAACACGGCTTGCGATGACAGCGGAGGATTGACTCCGACACACGCCGCCACTCGGTAAGGCTGTACCTGGGAACGCACACGCCATCTGTTGTTCAGACACAACCTGTGGCTGCCTTAGCGTTTACTAGCCGGCTGTTGCTCGCTGTCCTCCACCTAAACAATCTGTGGCGGCGCCGTGCCGGCCTGCTGCTGATCTTTAGCCTGTAGGCCCGCGCGGCCACCTTATTGACAACATCGTTACTCTGTGCGGTTCACGGGATCCGTTTAGAGGCGAACATACGATCAGAGGCTACGCTTTAGCGTGTTTTAGCCGGACGTGACGAAGATCTACGGACGAATACATGATGAACAGTGGGGCGACTTTCAGAGGACGTACACATGCTGTCCGGGGCCGCGTTAGATCCAGTGCATTTCACAGCATGGTCTGTGATCGGACGTGACACACGCACGCACACATGCACGCACACTTATTACCACACACACAATGCAACCTCACCATTGTAACAATGCTAAGTGCCACACACTCAAACACACACACATGCATACACACACGTTCACCATTACAGAATATAGAATATACAGAATATACATCGACCGCTGCCACCCCCCCGTCCCACATCCCCCATCGCCTTGACGACCTGCTGGGATGCGGAGGTCGGGCTCACCGTCGTCGCCGTGAGGTCTCTGCACTCAGCCCGTCCGCTTAATGTCAACACCGGGCGAAGTTACTGGAGTGTAAGTGTTGACATTTAGCCACTGGTGTATATCATTAATATTTGCATTAGGCGGCCGTTTCTGTCACACGGCTGCCAAGGAACTCCGGAGCCAGCCGCCGCTCAGACCGTAATTGGCTCTGAGTCGTTGGCGCGCCGTACTGGATGCACACAGCAATATTGGAGCGTACATACGGTGTGTATATCAGACGTAGCGCTGGTGCTGCTGGTGGTGGTGGTGGTGGTGGTGGGGATTGCTTTGCTTGCTAACACGATGCTGGGGTTCAAACGCTCACGCGTGTTCCATCTGTGTGTTTATTAAGTGGTAACAGGACAGGATGGTGGGGGGATGTGATGTAGGCTGGGGTGGATCTGATGGAATACGTTAAGCAGAGATGGGGCTTTAGGTGAAATCGAGAAAAGGTGTTTCTTTTTTTTACTTTCATGGCAAACATTGATGTATTTTAGGCTTTAAATTGACCCCATTATTTATAATTTTAACAGTGTCAGATTGGAATTAGATTAGCTTGTAAAATAATGATCGAAAAGAAATGTTTGATTAGAGGGAACATGGGGAATAATTAGAATTTGGTGTGTGTTTGTGTGTGCGTCTGTGGTTGTGTGTGTAATAGAGAGAGAGAGAGAGCAAGAAAGTCTGCCATTAAATGCTAAATAATCTGCCCTGGGCTCTCCTTTAACATCTATATTATATCTCGACTTTTTCCTTAAATCAACTTCGTTGTTCCATACTGCTGAACACCAAAGAAAAAAAAAGAAACTCTCAGTGAGATCCTTTTAACCCGACGACAGCGCTCCCATCAACGGGCTTCGTTACAATTAGAAACGCTTATTGGAAGTCAAAGTTTGGGGCGTCTGCGACTCGTTAAAACATCACTTGTGGGGGAACTCAAGCATGCTAAGCTAGCGCCTTAGCGCGTGGCTAGCCCCGGCGCAGACATAGATTCAACAATTCAATGGCTGTCACAAATGTGCCTTTTGTCGCTGGGCGGCTATCGCGGGAGCCGCTAATTGATAGCATTGTTCTAATTGATAGCATTGTTCTGGCCTATTGCTACGCCTCCGCACGCGGCGACGGCGGCGGCGTTAATAATCCTACCATCGCCATGGATACTGGCATATTTTAGAGACAAAAGGTCAGGGCCCGCCGCATTTGCGTTGGCTGACAGTGATATACGAGGTGTGGAATATCAGCGTGTGATGCGGCGGCGATGTGAAGGACGGCCTGACATTAATATCTGGAAAGCCCGGGGGCTCAGGTTACTCTACCGGGAGCGGAGCCCGGGAACACAGGTGAGGAGGATTCGCACTCCGGGGACACGCGCTATCTATGAATGATTCATCATCAGCGCTCCGCAATAGTGGATAACGTGATGGATCACGACGCCTTGGTGGTTGATAGTACAGCCGCCCGTGGCGTTTGATTGGCTGGCCGCACGTCCGTGAATGAATGACATCACCGTGTGATGAGCTTTTGAATGTTGTTGATGATGTTGATGGTCTCAGGGTTGAACTGTTTGACTCCCAAGTTGACAGGTTCTGGGTTCGATCCCCCAATCTCCGCAGTCTACCTGGACGCTTACTAGAGTGAGATGACCCCTAACCCCTACCTGCTCCTTAATGACCTGTCTGACTGTCTAACCCCTACCTGTTCCTTAATGACCTGTCTCAGTACTGTCCAACCCCTACCTGCTCCTTAATGACCTGTCTCTGTACTGTCTAACCCCTACCTGCTCCTTAATGACCTGTCTCTGTACTGTCTAACCCCTACCTGCTCCTTAATGACCTGTCTCTGTACTGTCTAACCCCTACCTGCTCCTTAATGACCTGCCTCTGTACTGTCTAACCCCTACCTGCTCCTTAATGACCTGTCTCTGTACTGTCTAACCCCTCCCTGCTCCTTAATGACCTGTCTCTGTACTGTCTAACCCCTACCTGCTCCTCAAAGACATGGACTGTCTAACCCCTACCCGCTCCTTAATAACATATCTCGTCTCACCGTCTGCTAATGACTGAATTAGAAATATTCCTCAAGTTGAGTAGTCGCTCTCAGCAGCGGGGGGGCCAGCAGCCAATCAGAGGCACTCCACTCGGTGAACCGCGACTTCCGTTGGATCACGGCGGCTTTGGCCCGGCGTCAGGCCATCAAGCGGCGGGTGGATCGCCCCTCTGTGCTCGGTAAAACAACAGGCCAACCGCGGCCCGCTTCCCCCGTCCACTTCACATAATGATCCTTATTGGCTGCCGTCCCAGGGCGCTCGTACGGGCCGCCCTGATTGGTTCCATGCGAGAGCCTACTCTGGACGTGGGCCCCTGGTGGCCCCCAGCGTGGAGATGAGACACAGAACCCTCTGGCTCTCTGGGGCTGCGTTGCTCACTGGCACTCGGGCAGTAATTGCCGCCGCTGTCGGTATTTATCGCTCCAGCATGTTTTTTATGAGGTGTGTTATAAGCAGCCCTTATGGAGCGGGTCGGGACACGAGCGAACCAATGAAAGCAGATCTCTCCCGTGGGTCGGCCCAGAGAGCGAAGCCTCAGCCGTGCTGTGCCTCCCTGTCCGCCCCCCCCCCCCCCCCCCGACGATGCTGGTAGCTAGGGCTGGGTATCGCTACTGATTTACCAAAACGATTCCATTCTGATTCACAAGGTCCGGATGCGTTATAGCCTTCGATTCGATTCAGTTTGGGATGTTTCAGTTGTGATACCCATTTTGCTTGGATCTGAAATAGATTCTTACGTCACTAACGCTGTCAATTGTCCAAGAAAACCTCAATGTTCTTTTTATCAAACATGACCAACAGCCTGTCAGGCTGACATTATATCTTATTTGTATCTGTACAGAAGTCAAGTGACTACTGTATCATGGAATGCTGCGAAAGGCATGACGAAAGATGTGAGCAGCTCAGCCCAGAGACCAGCTAGAGAGTCTTTGGTGTTTTTATTGGTCGTCGTTCAGAAGAGGCTGACGGTGTTTCTAACATATTCCGAATACTTAAACGACACAAAATGCATCCTCTGTGTAAGCCGCCCTCCTGGGCTTTGACATTCCCGGTTTCTATGTCCCCATATATTATTGATCGTCTCCATTAGTGTGGGCACATTAGGGTCCCTCCCCCAGGTCCAGGTCGAGACCCCCCCCCCCCCTCCACAACCCGTGGTCATTAGTCTTCAGAGGGGCGGTTCTTACCGCCTGGTCACGGAAGGTTCCGGTGAATTTAACCGCGGCCGGAGAAACAGTCGCCTGCCCCCACGCCTCCTCCCGACCACAAAACACTCTCCTGTGAAGTTTCCATACCTTTTTTTTTTAACATAGTGATAAGGATGCTATTATCCTTTGAACTTTCCCCCTCTCCGAGCCGGGCGTAGGGTGAGAGCAGGAGGAGGAGGAGGAGGAGGAGGAGGAGGAGGTGGAGGAGGAGGGAGAGGAAGGGGCATAGAAGGAGGAGGAGGGAGGGAGAAGGAGGAGGAGAAAAATGTCTAGGGGGAGTAAGAGGAGGGAGAGGAGGAGGGAAAGAGCAGTCGAAGGTAGAGGGGGAGGAGGAGGAGGAGGAAGAGGAGGGCAGAGCGAGAGAGAGATTTCTTCCCCGAGGTGTCGCGGCCTCACCTCTGTGCGGAGGGTTTTTTGTGAGCGGTGGATAGGTCCTTAACCTTCTATCAGATGGAGCCACAGTTGTGTTCTGCTTGAATAACTGTCTTGAAAGACCCCGGAGCACACAGGGATGCTGCTGTACATCCTGAGTGAGAGAGGGAGGGGAGGAGGGGAGTGACACGCAGAAGGAGAGAGAAAGAGGGATGGAGATAGTGAGAGGGAGGGAGAGAGAGAGAGAGAGAGCGAGAGAGAGAGAGAGAGAGAGAGAGAGAGAGAGAAGAGGGATGGAGAGAGAGAGAGAGAAAAGCGAGACAGAGAGGGAGGAAGTCGGGCGTGAGACGCAGATGTAGAGAGACAGAGGGCGAGCGAGATGAGGAGAGAGAGAGAGGGAGGCAGAGAGCGAGAGAGAGAGGGAGAGGGAGTCTATACTGTCGGACTTGGCAGAGTGTGACCCTCTTATGATGGTCACATTGTCTGCTGAAGTCCCCCATCAGCGGCCCGCCGTAAGCCCGTGTACCCCGGGTTGAACGGCACCGTCCGACAAACACACAGACCCCCTTTAATAATGTCACGACACCCCCCCCCGAACACACACACACACACACACACACACACACACACACACACACACACAGACATAGACAGACAGACAGACACACAGACACACAGACACACACACACTAATACACACACACACACACACAGACCCCCTTTAATAATGTCACGACACCCCCCCGAACACACACACACACAGACACACACACACACACACACGCACACACACGCACACACAGACACACACACACACACAGACACACTAATGCACACACACACAGACCCCCTTTAATAATGTCACAACACCCCCCCGACACACACACACACACACACACACACCCAAACACACACACGCACACGTGTGTAATACAGTGGCGATAATGGCTCCTCACTTCCATTTTACACGCTAGCAGCGGCGCTTTCACTCGCAGCCTTTAAGAGCCGTACAGTAATGGTCCCATCGCTCCAGCGGAGGACAGCCATTGGCCCACGCTCACTTTTAAATGGCCGATGATTTGGGGGGAGATTGGGTGGAGGGGTGGTGTTCAGCACCTGGTGGTGTGGACGGTGTAGAAGAAGGTGTTTTCACCCTGAGATAATAGAAGGGGTCCGATGTTGTTTTCACCGCTGTGTGGTCGCCGGTTAACCGTGGAGATTCTCTCTCTCTGACAGTCCGGTGTGTACTGTTTATAAACCACTAAAACCACTGGGGTACACAGGAAGTGCCACCCGAGGAAATCCTTCCTTCAAATTAAAAGCGCAGCCCTCACACAGGAGACAAAGAAAATCATCAATATATTTTGAACGGATCTTAAGACGTTTGAGATGTATGTGTCCGCATATGCCTTGTTTGTTTGTGGGCCTGTATGTGTGTGTGTGCACATGCGTTGGTGCGTTGTTCGTATGCGAAGACCGCACACATCAGTTTGTGTGCGTGTGTGCACATGTGTGTGTTGTTCGTATGTGAATACCGCACATACGTTTCAAAAAGGTCAACATATGAGACACAGAATTCATCCGAAAAAACCTCTCCTCGCGCAAACGGTGCGTCTTTTCGGAAAGCCGTTGATCTAATCCGTGCTCCTATATTTCGGTTGGCCCGTGCACACCTCTCACTCCAGCGCGTCCTGCGCTGACCTAGATGTTCCCGAGTTTCCGTGACTACGTGTGAAAGTGTTCCGGTTATTTTTAGTGTTCCCGGGCCGCGCCGACTGAGCGCGTGCGGAAGGCCCTGGAGGCCATCGGTCGGTCGAGGGCCGATGGCGGGACAAGCTGTGGCCGCGTGGCGAGCTGCCAAACGGGCGGCGGGAGATTCGGCACGCAGCGCGGTGACCTCGCCACATCACCTCGGCGCCGGACGCCACGTCCCGTCCAATCAAATCGTTCGGCTTGACCGGGTCCTCGACGCGGCCTCCTCCCCGTCGCCTGGCCTCCCGTCTGTTCTCTCTCTCTCTCTCTCGCTCTCTCTCTCTGTCTCTGTCTCTGTCTCTCTCTCTCTTTCGTTCTCTCTCTCTCGCTCTCTCTCGCTCTCTCTCTGTCTCTGTCTCTGTCTCTCTCTCTCTTTCGTTCTCTCTCTCTCTCTCTCTCTCTCTCTTCCTTTCTCTCGTTCTCTCATTCTCTCTCTTCCTTTCTCTCGTTCTCTCATTTTCTCTCTCTCTCCCTCTCTCTCTCTCTCTTCCTTTCTCTCGTTCTCTCTCTCTCTCTTCCTTTCTCTCTCTCTCTCTCTCTCTCTCTCTCTCTCTCTCTTTCTCTCTCTCTTCCTTTCTCTCGTTCTCTCGTTTTCTCTCTCTCTCTTCCTTTCTCTCGTTCTCTCTCTCGTTCTCTCTCTCTCTCTCTCTCTCTCTCTCTCTCTCTCTCTCTCTCTCTCTCTCTCTCTCTCTCTCTTCCTCCCTGGGTGAACCACTGCTGAAGTTCATTAAAAAAAACGTACCAAAGAACTTCTGAAAAAAAGTACCAAAATACCTTCAACGGACACAGCTGGCTCCCCGGGCTGTGCTAAGCAACCGTTACCGGGGCGGGCGGGGGAGGGAACCATAGAGATTGTCGTTATGCCGACCCAAGCCACTCCCCCCTGTGTGTGTGTTTGAGTGTTCCCGTAATGTGTGTGTGTGTGTGTGTGTTCCTGTGTTGTGTGTGTGTTCCTGTGGTATGTGTGTGTGTTCCCGTGGTATGTGTGTGTGTGATCCCGTAGTGTGTATATCTGCTCTTGTGTGTGTGTTACCATGTGTGTGGTGTGTGTTTGTGCTCTTGTATGTGTGTGTGTGTGTAACCATGTTTGTGTGTGTGTGTGCTGTTCCATACTGTCCCCTGTGGTGGGCTTCGCGGGCCAAAAGCAGCGTGTCTCAATCTGTTTCTCGAGCACTTCCTCTGCGTTACGCCAAAGCGTGCGGTCGCGTCTGGACTCTGCCGCCTTCCTCTCTCCTCCTCCTCCTCCTCCTCCTCCTCCTCCTCCTCCGTCTTTCTTCACGGAGCAGTGTGAAGATAAAACAGAGGCTATGCGCTCGCGCCCAGCCCGCCGCCGTGATGAGGTCTGAGCAGCGGCGAAGGAATAACATCCGTCTCGCCTCTCGCCGCTCGCCGGCCGTTGCTTTTCATCAACGCCGGCCGGAGCGTTGTCCCCGTCTCCCCGCCCGTCTCCTGCGCTGAGCCGCGGCTCCATCCAGAGCCGTCTGTTTACGCCCGTCTGGGATCCCATTAACGGGAATCTCAATATGGGAATGAGCTTCAGAGAAGGGTCCCAGTGACACCGAGCGAGGCGCTGGTGGTGGGCTGATCGATTAATCAAATTTCGATCTCGATTTTCGATTTTAGCATAACGATCACAAAACTGATATAATCGAGTTTCCGTTTTATTTTTATTTTATTTTGAGAAAAACAGCTGAATACATATCTGTACCTTATTTTAGATTTGAACATTTTCTTTTTGACCACTTTGTGTATATATTTTTTATTGTTATTTTTTTAAGGCGAAATTTCAAAGTTCTCGGTAACAAAGTGTTTTTGCGAGAGACATGCTGAATAAATACACCATGTTTTTTTCAAACTAAAAAACAATCGTTTGAATAATCGTGATTTCAATATAGACCAAAATAATCGTGATTGTGATTTTTTCCATAATCGAGCAGCCCTAACCTGTTGTCTGGAGACCAGTTTAAGTCTTGAATACGAGTTTGAGACCTTGAATACTAGATTCCTGTGTGAAATGTTGTCATCATTCCTGTGCACAATCGGGTGTTGATATAAAATACCATCTCAGAAGGGGGATGAATGCACAAGGGGAACATACAGGATGCATTCCTCACCACGCCATCCTGAACCCACTGATATCCAACTCCAATGCACAGTATACACACGCGTCCCAGCATATTGTGTATTTTGTCCGTCAAAGTGCGCTGTACCAGTCAGAACCAGTCCAACACCAGTTCCTAACCGCTCCTCTCAGGTCAAGGTGTGGTTGAGGGGGGCTGTGATAATCCCATAAACGTTCCCGGTGTCGCGGAGCAGAGCCGGGAACGGCGACGCCGACCTCTGCGCTCTTCCTCCGCGCCCTGACCCTCTTCGTGTTCCTCTGTTGACGCGCGTGTCTCCGTGACTCGGGGAGCAGCAGCTCAGCTAACCCTCTGTCTCTTCTGTTTCCCGTCTATAGGTGGACGACGCAATGCTAATGTTTGATAAAACCACAAACAGACATAGAGGTAAGCGACCGCTCTGCTATCTCTCTCTCTTCACTGGTTCTGGGGGGGGGGCCCCTCTGGTGTCCCCCCTGTCCCCCGCTCTCGCTGGTCTCCATGATAAAACAAGTCATTTCATGTCCTTCCCCCCCCCGTGAGATAGCTGGGAGCGCCTCGGATGCTGGCGGTATCAGGTGTAGCATCCGTCCCGGGATGGGAGCGTGTTAAAGTAATCAATGGGCTGGTGTGGTATTTAGAGGGCTACTGGTGGGGGGTTGGGGGGGGTGTGTGCGCTCGTGGGTTAGTGTGTGTGGGTCCATGCAGGTGTGTGTGTGTGGATGTCAGGGTGTTTGTCTCCGAATGTGCCTGCGTGTATGTGTGCACATTTGTGTGTGTGTTGTTCGTATGTGAATACCGCACACATCAGTGTGTGTGTGTGTGTGTGTGTGGTTCGTATGTGAATACCGCACACATCAGTGTGTGTGTGTGTGTGTGTGTGTGTGTGTGTGATGCTGGGGGATCTATCAGGGCAGTGTGTGGGGTGCGGGGCGGGGGGGGGAGATGATAGGAGATGGGTGCTGTACCGTCAGATAACAGCCACAGATAGCAGCTGGAGGAGAGGCAGCAGCACTGCCGCTATCTCCTCCTCTTATCTCCTCCTCATCCACATTCAGAGGCAAGGGCCTCTACAGAGGAGAGGACTTTCCAAAGACAGCCCCCCCCCCCCCCCCCCACACACACACACACACACACACACACACACACACACACAAACCCAGAACAAGGCCCTAAATCTCACCCTGGAATCAGCCGACTTCCTTCAGGTCCTCGTACGGCAGGCCTGATCTCCTCCTCGCTGTGTGTGTGCGGGTGTGTGTGTGTGTGTGTGTGTGTGTGTGTGTGTGTGTGTGTGTGTGTGTTAGCCAGGGGTTTCAACAGATGCTGAGCTGATGCTATTTTTAGAGGCAACTTAATATAATTATATTAGCCTAGCTCATGGTAAGCTTGGCCCGTCCTCAGAGCTGTGTGTGTGTGTGTGTGTGTGTGTGTGTGTGTGTGTGTGTGTGTGTGTGTGTGTGTGTGTGTGTGTGTGTGTGTGTCTGGAGGTCAGGTGGATGCTTTGGATCCTATACATTCACATTAACGTCATGTTATATTTTTCCGGTTTGATGAATGGTGCATTCTACCTGTCCTGTCTGGCCGACAGCCTGGCCGTCTGTAGTGATGAGTGATGGTATTTAGCAGGAATACGTGCGGCACAGAGTTGTGTTTCCACTGGTAGTGAACTACACATAGTGATGTCTAGTGGTAGGGATGTGTAGCGTTGGTGATCTTTAGTGGTAGGGATGGGTAGCAGTAGTGATGGCTATTAGTAGTGCACTTTAGTGGAAATGATGTGGTAGTGGTAGATAACTTTAGTGTTATTGATGTGTGGCCGTAGTGAACTTTAGTGTTATTGATGTGTGGCCGTAGTGAACTTTAGTGGTAGGGATGTGTAGCGGTAGTGATGGCTATCAGTAGTGTATTGTATTGGTGGTTATATGTAGCACTAGTAAACTGTAGCGGTACTGATTTGTAGTGGAAGTGAACTGTAGCGGTAGTGAACTGTAGCAGTAGTGAACCGTAGCGGTAGTGAACTGTAGCAGTAGTGAACCGTAGCGGTAGTGAACTGTAGCGGTAGTGAACTGTAGCAGTAGTGAATTGTAGCAGTAGTGAACTGTAGCAGTAGTGAACTGTAGCGGTAGTGAACTGTAGCAGTAGTGAACTGTAGCAGTAGTGAACTGTAGCGGTAGTGATTTCCCATGGTAGTGATGTGTAGCGGTAGTGAACTGTAGTGGTAGTGATTTCCAGTGGTAGTGAACTGTAGCAGTAGTGAACTGTAGCGGTAGTGAACTGTAGCGGTAGTGATTTCCAGTGGTAGTGAACTGTAGCAGTAGAGAACTGTAGCGGTAGTGATTTCCTGTGGTAGTGAACTGCAGCGGTAGTGAACTGTAGCGGTAGTGACCTGTAGCAGTAGTGAACTGTAGCAGTAGTGAACTGTAGCGGTAGTGAACTGTAGCAGTAGTGAACTGTAGTGGTAGTGATTTCCAGTGGTAGTGAACTGTAGCGGTAGTGAACTGTAGCGGTAGTGAACTGTAGCAGTAGTGAACTGTAGCGGTAGTGAACTGTAGCGGTAGTGAACTGTAGCAGTAGTGATTTCCAGTGGTAGTGAACTGTAGCGGTAGTGATTTCCAGTGGTAGTGAACTGTAGCGGTAGTGAACTGTAGCGGTAGTGAACTGTAGCGGTAGTGAACTGTAGCAGTAGTGAACTGTAGCGGTAGTGAACTGTAGCGGTAGTGATTTCCAGTGGTAGTGAACTGTAGCGGTAGTGAACTGTAGCAGTAGTGAACTGTAGCAGTAGTGAACTGTAGCGGTAGTGATTTCCAGTGGTAGTGATGTGTAGCGGTAGTGAACTGTAGCGGTAGTGAACTGTAGCAGTAGTGAACTGTAGCGGTAGTGAACTGTAGCAGTAGTGAACTGTAGCGGTAGTGAACTGTAGCGGTAGTGATTTCCAGTGGTAGTGAACCGTAGCAGTAGTGAACTGTAGCGGTAGTGAACTGTAGCGGTAGTGAACTGTAGCGGTAGTGAACTGTAGCGGTAGTGATTTCCAGTGGTAGTGATGTGTAGCGGTAGTGAACTGTGGCTCTGAGGGGATGTTGATCGGTAATGACAGGCCGCCATGTGAGGCCTGTTTCCAGACGAGGACTCTCTGCGCTCTCTCTCTCCCTTCCTTTGTTTGTACCATCCTCACATACACAGGTACATCTGTATCTGTTGTTTTTCTCATTTATTTAGCTCTTTTTTTCCTCCTTCCCTCTCCCTCTCCCCCTCTCTCTTTCCCTCTACCTCCCTTCCTCCCCCCTGCTTTCTCTCCATCTCCTTTTCCCTCTCACTCTCCCTCTCTGCTCCCTCTCCAGTCCTTTGTTTGTGTTTTCATCTCTCTCTCTCTCTCTCTCTCTCTCTCCCCCCCCCCCCCCCCCCCCCTCCCCCTCTCCTCTCCTCGCTTGGCGTTTGCCTTTGGGCGGTTCGATGCCCTTCAAATGAAGACAATGATGGATAAACCTGCTGCCCGGCCGGCTCCTTCCCACATTGATTGATATTGACTGTGAAGCGACAACAGGAGACTGGTGACGTTCTGCAGAGGAACCCGTGTTTACGTCCAACTCACCTCTCCACTCCTGTTCCTTTGTCTGGCAATTTCTCCGGATGCTCCCTGCCCGTTCGCTGTTCCTTTGCGTTGTCCTACTATCGTTTCGGGATAATAAATGTTCTGCGCCGAGGGGCAGACCGGTGTCGGGGCCAGGAGAGGCCAGGTGTAGCAGTCTTTATTTTATTTGAAGAATATTAATATTCATCTAGACTCTGCATGGTCTTCCCCCTTCAACCCCCATTTCTACACCCCTCTTATAAATGTTATTGTTTCTTCCATATATGTTGTACGTCCTGCCACTTAATGTATACACTTAATGTATGTTGCACGTCCTGAAAACAGTACTTAGCATTTTGTAGCATCTTATCCTAGCTATGTTTGTTGTATACGGGGAATGGGTTAACCTAGTGATTGTTAGTGCTAGGCCCTTGGTTCTAGGAACGTCCTTACCGTACCGACAGAGATATATTGTTGTTTCTCTTCTTCTGACAAATGTCCTTATTGTAAGTCGCTTTGGAATAGTTTCCGCCAAAGTCCCTCAATGTAAATGTGAATATAATTTCCTAAGGAACGTTCTGTTCTGTTGGAGGCAGCAGAGGACTGGGGAATGAGGCGGTAGGGTTGCTCCTTCAGGAGTGTTTATGTGTGGAGGACAAACTGAGGAGAGACATGACTTTATAGTTTATCCTCCGGGTAGCATCACCCCTGACGCCACAACACAAGCCCGGCTCCAGCGGTCCGCTCTCCTTTCCTGCCCCGCCACCTGAGGTGTGTTGGGGGGGGGAGACGATGAGAACTACAGGCACTCTGTTCACTATTTAGCACCGTTGGCTTTGCTCATTCCAGCCCTGTCAGATTGAGCTTACAGAAGGCTTACAGTGGACTCAGGCTCATTAAGGAGCATTCAGGGGTAAGGACAACTTCCTCTGTGTGGCCCTGAGGACATCTGGGTCCTATATACTATAACTAAGTTATAGTCCTTATTGTGTAGCATCTTATCCTATCTATCTCTGTTGTATACGGGGAATGGGTTGACCTTGTGACTGTTAGTGCTTGGCACTTAGTTCTGGGAACATCCTTACTGCACCGACGGCAATATATTGTTTCTCTTTCTTCTAACAAATGTACTTATTGTAAGTCGCTTTGGATAAAACCGTCTGCTATATAACCCTAAGTGTAAATGTGGTCCCCAAACCCACCCCCCCCCATCCCCCAGCCTGATCCTGGCTTACACGCAGAGGAACAGAGGGGACCCCCACACCCCACCACGAATATATCTGGGATTGTCAACATTAAATATTAAATTACCTTTCCCCCCCCCAAAAAAAAAATAACAATAACGTATGAATATGAATTTCATGAATGAGAGCGCGTGAAGGTGAGATTGGAAAGTCGCGGCTGTATCGCTCTCCCTCCGTTTGGGAATTGATTGAAGAAGCTCTTAAAACGCAGCGCTGCCTCTTAACCTCCGGCGCCCGCGCCCAGAATTAACACATTAACTATTTACACGCTTTGGAATGGCGGTTGGACGGCGTCCGCCGGTTCGAGGGGAGCCTCAGCCGTGGCCGGTGGGGAAACGGTCTCCCAGTCCGCGGACGTCGAGCGGAAGGAGAGGCGACCCCGGAGCCTCTGCGTCCTCCAATCAGCAGCCTCCAACGCCGCCCGTCGAATAATCCCCGTGTATAATGGAGTCGCAGCGCTGTTTTCTTTTGGCGGCGGAGGTTGGAGGAGGAGGGAGGGTGGAGGCGGGGGGTGGGGTAGAGGACAAACACACCAGTGGGGTGGGGGCTGTGGTGTCCTTGAGATAACACCGTTGCGGAGGCTGGTGGCGGAGCTAGCGCACAGCCCGGGCCTCGCCGCGTCCTCTCCCTGATACTTCCTTTAGCCTCATTCACTCCCGCTGTCACTCACTCCCGCCCTTTTCTCCGGCTGTCAGTCACACTGCTGTCCCCTTTCTCCCCCCCCCCCCCCCGCTCCCTCCCTCTCTCGGTCACTCTCTTTCTCTATCTCCCCCTTTCAGTTCTTCCATAGCTCCCCACCTCTCCTTCTTACCTCTGTTTCCCTCTGTCGAGCTCTCTCCCCCTCCCTCTCTTTCTCTTTCCCCCTTCCTCTCCCCCTGCCTCCCTCTCTCTCTCTCCCTCCTCCCTCCCCCCTCCCACTTCTCTCCCCCCTCTCTCCATCTCTCCCTCCATCTCCCCCTACCTCCCTCTCTCTCTCTCTCTCCCTTCCTCCCTTCCCTCTCTCCCTCTCTCCTCTCTCTCCTCCCTCCCTCAGTAGAGGACACTCTTAGCAGTAAGCAAAGCCCCAGACAAAGCGCCCGGTCCCGTCTGGCTGCCGTCTCCCTGGCATTTACCGGGAGAGAATGAAGGCGATTGTGTTGGAAATGGAACTCTCTAAAGCCTTCCCCGCCGTCATTGTGGCCGCGGGTTCAGTGTCTTTGCTGAGCGTCGGCGTTTGTCCAGAGGTTGATGCCAGAGGGCAGCCATTGTTCTGTTACCTCCTCCTCCTCCCTCCTCCTCCTCCTCCACCCCTTCACACCACCAGCAGCACCACCCAGTATCAGAGCTTTACCTCTGCCCCCCCCCCCCCATCTGGACCGGAGCCTACCCGGGTACCAGAGACCGGTGAATGTGAGGCGGAAGCAGACAGACAATCTAAAGGAGTTTATGAGAGGATCCATCACTGTCAAACAACTGTTTTTTTTGTTCCTTCATTTGCAGCTATTTAATATGAGCAAACACCGGTTACAGTCTACAACACAATCATTTTTTAATATTAGTGGATATTTCTGCGATTGCAAAACCACCACAGTCGTTTGTTTCTGGAGCGGGACCAGTTTTTCCCCGACGCCAACCGCACCAGATATTCACTCGGTGATCGGGGTGTTTGATTAGACAGCACCTCTTCCTCTGGTCGATGCCAGCGGAGAGGAATAGTGTTTTCTACTCTCTTGGACACTAAACACGCGTATGAAAAGCTTTCCCGGCCTTACGGTCCGGGGAACAGCGTGTGGAGAACACCTGACCAGACGTCTGAGCGAGTTCCCAGCCAAACCCAAACCCTGCTGGCAGACCGCTCGGCGAGGAGGTCCGCGCGTGTCTTCTTGGGGCCGGCTTGTTGAATGGTGTGACGTGTGTACAATCGTTTAGCCGCACCAGGTGCAGGTTGGCCTTGCTGTGGGCAGTGCCCCGGGGCAAGGTAACACGACGACACCTCCCCTCCCCCCCCCCCCCCCCCCTCCCATTCGTCTTTGGTTCATCAAACTTCTGGGCTCTCACATCCTGCGACAGCAGCAACAGCCGAGCAGAACGCGAGCCTTCCTTCCCCGCAGCCCGGCGTCCGAACCACTCTCTGCCTCCCGCCGCCGGCACAGACCTGGGATTTATGATCCAGAAGGTGATTTTACTGTCAAACACAATTGACAGAGGCAGGGGGGGCTGAGGTGAGACAAATAGCAGCTCTCAACCCAGGGGACGCAGCCTGTGATGAGGGAGAGGAGGGTGAGGGGGAGAGTAGCGTGTGGTGGTAATGCCGGAGGAGGTCTGAGAGCTGCCCTCCGTCTCAGGTGAAAGCACTCGCCGTTTCATCCCGGGAGTCCAAAGTGGGAGAGGAAAGATAACTTTTGTCTTAGAACGGAGACCTGGCTGGCACTGCCAATGCTCTGCACTCAGGGTCGAGGCAGACAGGGAATCATGCCCCTCACCTTGGAGTTGTTAACGCCTCGGTCCACCAGTACAGGAGCGCAGTTACATATACCAGCCTTAAGTAGTGAAGGCACCGAGCGAGATGCATTACTTAATGTACGTGTGCTGCCCGCGTCACATAGGGCCTTGACAGCAGCTCGGGGGCTGTTCCGTCTTTGTTACCAGGGAGCCGTTGTTTCTCCCACTGCCTCTGCGTCTCCGAGCGCCTCGCTTTGTCCCGCCGCGATACCCGTCGCCGTTTGAGAAAAGTGGCCCGTGTCATTAGAGGTTCAACGCAAACACCTCTGGTCGCTATGCGACCGTCGGAGGAGCAGCGTGGAGCTCTGCTCTGCCCGGGCGTCGACTCAAAGGGCGGCCGTCACAGACAGCGCCGTCGTCACACAGCACTCCTAATGACGAGGGGCTGCGACAGAGGCCGGGGTCTACAGACCTGGGGGGAGAGCGATGCTCTCCCCCAGTGAGCCACCGTTGAATCCACTAGGCTCCGTCAACCCCCGCCCCATACCCCCACCCCCTCCAAAAAAATGATAAGTACATACGATGCAAATGAGGACATTGCAATTCAGCGCTGCAAAATTACACTCTTAAAAAGTCCTCTTAAGCCACTGATTAATTGGGTCAGAGCAGCTTGATGCGTGAGGCGCGGAATACGCTCATTCTGGAGCTAATGTCAGCGCCACTCTGCGGGCTGTACCCTCCGAGCAGGTAATACGTTAATTACACGGCTCACACCTTACACACACCTTGGCGGCCGTCCGCACGCTGTTGATGGGCTCCGACGACTAATAATATGCAATCTCTGTGAAACATGTTGTTTATGACAATGGAACAGTTATAATGACTGATTACATGCTACGTCTCCCAGTTTATTCGAATGATGCAAGTGTCGGTAATTTGCAGGCGGCGGCGGAGGCAGCGTGGAAGGGGTGGGGAGGGTGGAAGGGAGGAGAGGGCGCTGAATTAAAGTCGTATCAGGGTGGGATTCTGACAGGCAAGAGCGTCTAGGGTACCCCCCCCCCCCCCAGGGGACCGGGAATTTTGCTTGTTTTGATTTTGTCCTCCGTAAGCTGAAAGAGGCGGGCGGCTCTTTGGTGGAGCGTAGCGGAGCATTGTCCACGTCGGTAATCTGCACACCTGGTCTGGTCTGGCTACACAGTGAAGGACGGAGACAATGCACCTCAGAACTCCAGAACAAAAAGCAGTCTCTCTTTGGTGGAGCTCTGAGGAGCATGGTCTGTGTGAGTAATCACCGTCATACCTGGTCTGGCTACACATCGAAAGGATGCTCTTTTGTGGTGCATTATCTGTGTCAGTAATCTCCTGCCCTGGTCTGCTACGCGGTAAGGGAATCTTCTTTGGTGGAGCTATGAGGAGCATTGTCTACTTCAGTAATCTCCATCATTCCTGGCCTGGCTACATGGAGAAAGACTCCTCTTTGGTAGAGCATTGTCTGCGTCAGTGATCTCCACCCCTGGTCTGGTACATGATGAACGTCTGCTAGTTGAACTGCTGTGGTGTTGGATGCTCCTTTTCAGTTTGAAGGCTCCTCTAATATCTTTGCCTCTGCATGGGGACGGTTGTGTCTTGACAGTGTTTAGTGGTGCAGTAACTCAGTGGCTGTTGTGATACTAAGATGAACAATTTGGCATTTAAGCAGATGTTTCTAAACCCACAGTGACTTTAAGGGAATTGTGATCGTTAGTGAGCCGCGAGGGGTTCAAGGAGGACTAGAGGGGGACGGGATCGAGCCAGGAACCTTCTGGTTTGGACACCCTCAACAATGGAACCTCCTGACCCTGTACCATGTTGTTGTATTTAAGTGACTTTCAGGGTGAAATGAGGGGCGATTGGGACGATAGAGTTGTTGTGTAGAGTCTTTTGGTCGTTTTTTACCCTGGGTAAATGAGAAGTGACTGAGAGTCGAGTAGTATTGAACCCACTGCTAACTCTGGGCATGCTGCCCTTTGGGGGAGAATTCAAGGACTTCAGTCCCGCTGCAGAGATACAATAGCTGCTCTGCAGTGTTTCCTCTCCTTAAGAATTTTATATGCTCTTGTGCCAGTAAAAGGCAGAAATAAATAAATTAACACAAACTCAAAGACATTGTTGTCTTTTCAACTCAGGAACTCATTAACCCAACTGCACATATTCCAGGAAAACTAAACTAACTTATATATTTACGAAATCATCTAAAAATAAATTTATTAAACATTCCGTTGAAGTAATTTACCAAAAATAATAATCAACAAAGTAATGCTTTGGGGACATGATGTGAGAGTGAGACTCCTGTCAGTCGCGTGTCAGACTGAGCTCTACGTTAGCGCGCCGCATGGACGCACGCGGCGCCTAGCGTGCTACAATAGCTCATCAACCGCCACCGCCGCCGACAGAGACTCAACATGGCCGACAGGGTCTAGGAGGCCCTGATTGCTTCCTCATTGAGTGAAGGAGAAGGGGAGAGGAGGAGGAGGGGGAGAAGGGGAGAGGAGGAGGAGAGGAGGCGAGGAGGAGAGAGGATCAGACTAGGGGAGTGGGGGAGAAGAGGGGAGGAGGAGGGAAGAGAAGGAAGCGAGGGGGGGAGGATAGTGGAGGAGGGAAGATGAGAGTGGAGTGACGAGAAGTGGCAAGAGAAAGGGCAAGGGGAAATCAGGAAAGACAAAAAATACTAGATAGAAGAAGTAAGAGGAGGGAGGGAGGGGGAAGTAAAGAGAGTTAGAGAGAGCGAGAGATGGAGAGAGAGGAGCACAGAGTAATAGAGATCCACCGAGAGGGCGCTGGAGAGAGATTGACAGAGAGACGGAGGGAGAAGGAGAGACTGACAGAGAGAGGGAGGGAGACGGAATATAGAGTGAGACAGCGACAGGGAGAGCGAGAGACGGAGAGAGAGAGGGAGGGAGACGGAATATAGAGTGAGACAGCGACAGGGAGAGCGAGAGACGGAGAGAGAGAGGGAGGGAGACGGAATATAGAGTGAGACAGCGACAGGGAGAGCGAGAGACAGACAAAGAGAGGGAAGGGAGAAGGAGAGACAGACAGAGAGAGGGGAGGGAGAGAGGGAGACAGAATACACAGAGTAAGGCAGTAACTGGGAGAGCGAGAGACGTACCGAGAGAGGCTGAGTGGCAGCAGGAGAGACACAAAGAGAGCGAGCGAGATGGGGGGACAGCGCGAGGCGGCGAGGCAGGTCTCAGCGGGGAGCATCGGACTCCCGCCGCCTCGTCCGGCCGCCGCTGGGCCGGCCGGCGCCCGCCGCGCCCTGCCGCCTCACTCTCCGCTTCCAGCAATTAGGGACCCCTCCCAGCCCCGCCGGCAAATCCCCCGAAAGAGCCTCTGATTACGACGGCCGGCCCCAGGCTGTTTACCGGACGGGCCCCGGCGGGGAGAGCCAGCCCGTAATGCCCGCTCTTGTTCTGAACGAGCCGTTTTGAATCTTAAGATGTTGATGTGGTTTTCTCAGAGCAATTGCCCTTTTGTTCTCTTTTTATGTCGGGAACGTTTTATTATTTATTATATTCCGGGGGAGCGATTCCTCTTTCCCTCCGGTTGCAAAGCGCGTATTCCTCGCAGCATTGGCGGTTGCATTTCCCTTCGTCGGAGCCGCTGGAATCGGGCAGGTTCCCTGAGTTGCGTTTCCAAAGTGTCTCCCCCCCCCCCCCGCTCTCCCGGGGTCAGCGCCGTTACCCGGGGAGAGGGAAACCATCCCAGGACACTGTCTCTCCGTGGCCTCCGGGTAACGTGCGCTGGGTTCAGAGAGGCCTGTTTGCAGTGTCTCCCCCGCTGGAGCGTTGGCGTTGTTTAAAGCCAGGAGCTGATCACATGCCCCCCACCTCAGGGGGCCCCCTCAAGGGAGCCCTGCGCCCGGACCGGAGACACAAGGTGGGGACCGTGCGTTTCGTGCCTCTTAATAACTACTGAGGCCCCCCTCCCCACATCTCACCCTTCCCCCTGTCCCGCCCCCAGAAACACACGACTAACCCTGATACCTCATTCCGCCTCGCACAGGGTAAAAAGAAACCTCCCAACCTCCTGCTCCGTACGGCTGCTGACACCCCGCCCACGCCTCGCGCTGCGTAGCGTCCTTCCAGCCCCGCGCCCCAACCTGACAGCCTAGCAATTAACCGGCAGAAAAGACCAATCCGGCGCCTTTCTCCTTCTCTTTGTCACCTGCTCCCCCCCCCTCCCCTCGACTCACCCTCGGCCCCCTGCCCCAACCTCCGCCCCCTAACTCCTCCCCCCTCTCCATCACCGCCGCCTCCGCCGGTGGTCCCCCGCGGGCGGCAGGCGGGCGGCTCGGCGGCCTGGTGGCGTCGGACCGACCAGATGGGCCTCGCTCCGAGAATTAGCCGGCCGCGGCGCGCAGGCGGCTAGGGAGAGGGAGGGGGGAGAGAGGGAGGGGGGAGAGGGAGGGAGAGAGAGAGGGAGGGAGAGAGGGGGAGGGAGGGAGAGGTGGAGACGGAGATGGAGGGAGAGAGGGGGAGGGAGAGGGAGAGATGGAGGGACGGAGAGAGGGAGAGGGGGACAGAGGTGGAGGGAGAGATACAGGGGGAGAGATGGGGAGAGAGAGAGGTGGAGGGCGATGGAGGGAGGGGGAGGTGGAGAGAGAGTTGGAGGGAGGGAGAGAGGGAGAGAGAGAGGGAGAGAGAGGGAGGGAGAGAGAGAGGGAGGTGGAGAGAGAGGGAGGTGGAGAGAGAGAGGGAGGTGGAGAGAGAGAGGGAGAGAGAGAGGGAGGTGGAGAGAGAGAGGGAGAGAGAGAGGGAGGTGGAGAGAGAGAGGGAGAGAGAGAGGGAGAGAGGGGACGCAGGCGGCAGATCGCGGAGGAGCCCTGGGGTTCTAATCTCTCCCCGTGTTTATCGGGCCGATAGGAGAGCAAGCGCTCGCCATTAAGGGCCTCACCTCTGTTCCACTCTGAAGGACAAATGAGAGGATGTGGATGTGGCCGGGCGGGCGTCGCCGGGCCCCTGCCTGGATGGGGGCTAGCGGGGGGCCCCTGCCTGGATTCGGGGGGGGGGCGACGCAGAGCATTTCATATTGGAATTGTCCTGAGCGGCACGCACCAGCAGTCAGGGAGATGACACGCGCGTGGGAGGAGACGGACAGGCGGGATTCACGCTCCCGCCTTCCCCATGCCCGCTCTCCATTAAAATACCAGATGAATTTCTCACCGGCGGAGGAAAGATACACAATGGGAAATATAATATATAGCATATACATCCATACGTACACACAGCTCCGCCCGGCCGCGGCACAGCTGTCCCTTCAGGAAATGAAAATACCAGCGCGGGATTGTCATCGCGCGGCGATAAGCAAGAGGGGGGAGGGAGGGAGGGGGGGGGGGGTTGGACGACCTTTGACCCCTGTAATACCCCCGGGGAAGATGTTAGGACGTGAGCGCAGCGGCGAGGATCTGCGGAGCACATCGTCCTCCTCATCATCCTCTTCCTCACAGCACCTGATAGAGGGTTTATCCCCGGGGTCGGCCGCACCGCAGATTGGGGCCACAGGGGGGCTGGATATGGACTTTACATACCGCCGCGCACGCACACACACACACACACAGACATATGTATACATCCAGAAGCACACACACACACACACACACACACATAGGTATACATCCAGACACACACACACACACATACACATGCACACACATATGTACACACAGACACGCACACAGGCACGCATATATACACTCACACACACGTATCGCCGCGCACACACACACACACACACACACACACACACACACACACACACGTGAACATACCGGCGCACACAACCACACAAACATATGTATACATACAGACACACACACAGGCATGCATACACTTACACACACACACACGCATACATACACTTACACACACAGACACACGCATGCATACACTCTCACACACAGGCATACAAACACGCTCACACACACATACACAGGCACGTGTACGCAGACATACACACACGCACGCACGCACACACACACGCACACCACGCACACACACACACATTCATACATACACGCTCACACCACGAGCCAGCACACTTTGATACACACACACACACACGCACAATGACACAAGCCAGCACACTTGGAGACGCAGACACGCACGCATGCACACATGCACATAAACAAACACACACACACAGACACACATGCATGCACGCATGCACACATACACATAAACAAACACACAAGCACGCACACACTCAGACATGCACGCTTACACACATGGAAAGATCTGTTGCTTGCACATGAATAACACCCAGATATCATTATTGTTTGTGCGTACGAGAGACACACACACACACGCACATACACACACACACACACACATACACACAGACATATGCATACATAGCGCCGCGCACACACATACACATACACACACACGCACACACACACACACACACACACACACACACACACACACACACAAACACACGCTCAAGAGTACACGTTGGAGGCTGGACCGCCTGTCTGTGGCCTGTGTCTCCCTACGCCTCTCAAACCTGCTGATAGCGGTGATCTCTCTCTCTCTCTCTCTCTCTCCCTCCCCCTGTGGTAGTCGTTCTGTCACAGTTACTCTGATGCGTCATTTTAATTTTGGTTGAAAGAGACTCAGGAAGCGCTCCCAGCTGGTGTAGAAAGGCATGTGGATCATCTGGCAGTGGCTGTTCCAGCGCTGTTTGTCTATACAGTGAGCGGTTTATTGTATGATGATGTACGGTTCTGAATGTCACACAATGTAATCCATGTATTGGTTCAATGTTCAGGAATTACCACGGGGATAACGTGAGACAAAGGAGCCGTGCGATTTGGGGTTAGCATTAGCCAACAGCAATCATTCAGAGCCCGTTGGGCTAGCATTCGCCAATAGCATTCGCCAATAGCATTAGCCAATAGCATTAGCCAATGGCCTATCCATGCAGATTGTATGGCATGAGCATTAGCCAAACGGCGCCCATAGAGAACCTGTTGGTTTAGCATTAGCCAGTAGCATCCTTGCATGTTTCTGTTGAGATAGCATTAGCCAAATAGCATCCATACAGATTGTATTGGCTTAGCATTAGCCAAAAATCACCCATACAGATTGCATTGGCGTAGCATTAGCCAAAAATCACCCATACAGATTGTATTGGAGTAGCATTAGCCAAAAATCACCCATACAGATTGTATTGGAGTAGCATTAGCCAAGAGCGTCCATTCAGATCGTATTGAGTGGGCGTCCGCCAACAGCATCCATGCAGATGTTACTCGGTTAGCGTTAGCCAAATAGCATCAGAGCAGAACTCGCCACCGGCCCGTGGTCCGGGGAGCGGAGGGGGATTCATGAGGCCCCCGTCTGACAGTCCAAACATACTTAGATATGCACACAAATACACTAATAAACATCCTGATAAACATCCCTCCTCAGAGGCCCGGAGGGCTAATGTCATCGCTGCACATTAAAATACAACATTAAAATAAGACTTAATTTCCCATCAGCAGCAGCAAGACGGAGCACTCTCCTGCCGCCGAAATGACCTGTGGTGTTGCTAGCCAGATCTGAAGAGCTGTGCGTGTGTGTGTGTGTGTGTGTGTGTGGGGGGGGGGATGTGCGTGTGTGCCAGTAAATCTCTTTTTGTGTGTGTGATTGAATGTCTGCGTGTGTGCGTGTGTGTGTGTGTGTGTGTGTGTGTCCCTGTGCACAAGTGCACTCATCTATTTGTGGGTCTGTGTGTGTGAGTGAATCTCTGTTTGTGCGTGTAAGTGAATGTCTGCGTGGGTTTTTATGCGCGCGTGTGTGTGTGTGTGTGTGCGTGTGCGTGTGCGTGTGCGTTCATGTGTGTGTGCGTATGTGTGTACAGTGTGGAATAAGGGCTGTTTATCCATGTGTAAGTGCGGGTCTACTGGTGCCCGGCTCATTAGGCACTATGGCAGGATAACGTATGAACAGAGTTCCCCAGTGCTCACACAGGTACAGACCGGAGCCAGCCATTGTTCCCCTCCTCCTCCTCCTCCTCCTCCTCCTCTTCCTCTTCCTCCCCCACCCTCACCCCCTCCCCTGCATGTCCACAGTGAGATCCCAACTGCTTTTTTATCTACATTTTTTATCCCTTCACTTCATTTATTGATTCCCATATTTATTTCGTTTTTTAAATTGTATTCTGCTGATCCGTCGGTGGTGGTATTGTGTGTGTGTGTGTGTGCGCGTGTGTGTATCTATGTACCATGTATGTGTGTTTGTGTATGAATCGTCTATGAGTATGTATCGTGTGTCACTGCATTGTGTGTATTTGTGTGTGTGTATCGTGCGCGTCTGTGTGCATCGTCTATACATCATGTGTGTCTGTATCGTGTGTGTCTGTGTGTGTGTATGTATCGTGGCTGTCTGCATTGTGTGGGTGTTTGTATGTGTGTTGTCTATTTGTGTGCATATGTATAGTGTGTGTGTGTGTGTGTATGGTGTGCGTCTGTGTGTGCGTCCATGTATGTATCGTGTGTGTGCGACGCATCGTGTGTGTGTGTGCAAATGTATATGGATCGTGTGCGTTTGTGTGTGTATACATATCGCGTGTGTGTGTGCAAATGTATATGGATCGTGTGCGTTTGTGTGTGTATACATATCGTGTGTGTGTGTGCTAATGTATATGAATCGTGTGCGTTTGTGTGTGTATATATATCGTGTGTGTGTGTGTGTGAGTGACAGGATGCCAGTCATCCTCAGCGGCGGCCCCTAGCGTCCGCGGCGTTGCTCCACGGCGCTAATTGAGTTGAATGCCGCGCCCGCGCTCCATCTGTCGCCGCCTGTCAGCGCTCAGCGCACGCATGGCGGCGTCCGGGCGGGGGGGGGTTGTGTGTGTGTGTGTGTGTTGGGGGGTAGGGGGGTGTCGGGGGTGTTTTTATGTGTCTCTTATGCAGACATATTGTTTGGTTTTGTTTGTTTGTTGTTTAGTAAGAGATGCATGGGAGAGTGTGTGTTTGTTATGGTTTGTTCAAGTGTGTGGTTCTTAAATGTGTCCCTTGTGCTCCAACAGTTTGTGCGACTAGTGTGTGTGGTGTGTTTGGTGTGCAGTGGTGTGTGTGTATGGTGAGGGAAGTGAGGTGTGTGTGTGTGGTGAGGTGTGTGTTTGTGTGTATGGTGAGGTGTGTGTGTGTGGTGAGGTGTGTGTGTCTGTGTCTGTGTACGCTGAGGTGTGTGTTTGTGTGTATGGTGAAGTGTGTGTGTGTGTGTGGTGAGGTGTGTGTTTGTGTGAATGGTGAGGTGTGTGTGTGTGTGTGTGTGCATGTGAAGTGAGGTGTTTGTTTGTGTGTATGGTGAGATGTGTGTGTGTGTGTGTGTGTGTGTGTGGTGTGGTTGTGACATATAGTCCTCGTCCTACGGCTGTGTCTCTGAGGAACCCCCAGGGTGCAGTGCGTCTCTGAGCCACTCTGTTCTCCAGGAGGTTCTCATTCCCCCAGGACACACACCCTAAGACATATGCCCTTTTTAGGATGACATCCCCCACACACACACACACACACACACACACACACACACACACACACAGGAGTAAGGTAAATGGAGACACAAACACCTGCACAAACCTACACACACCTACACCACATCTCTCCCACGTGCAGACACACACACACACACTCCCCAAACCCCCACACACAAGCTTGCGCGCACACACAAGCGCGTGCACACACACACACACACACAAGCCCTTGCACTAACCACAAATCCAATTAGGCGGGCGTCTCTCAGAGCCACCGGCCGCCTCGTCCTCCTCCTCATGAATCTGAATTTGTGGAATAAGCGGGAGGTCAGAGATGACATGTGACATTACCTCGCTTATCTGCCGGCTGAATTGTCAGCGACATCACCTCGACGACATCACCTTAATGACATCACATCGACGACATCACCTGAACGACATCACCTCGACGACATCACCTTAACGACATCACCTCGACGACATCACCTTAATGACATCACCTCGACGACATCACCTTAACGACATCACCTTGACGACATCACCTTAATGACATCACTTTGACGACGTCACCTTAACGACATCACCTCGACAACATCACTGTGATGATATCACCTCGACGACATCACCTTAATGACATCACCCCGACGACGTCACCTTAATGACATCACCTCGACAACATCACCGTAACGACATCACCTCGACGACATCACCTTAATGACATCACCTCGACGACATCACCTGAACGACATCACCTCGACGACATCACCTTAACGACGTCACCTTGACGGCATCACCTTGACGACATCACCTTAATGACATCAGTTTGACGACGTCACCTTAACGACATCACCTCGACGACATCACTGTGATGATATCACCTCAACGACATCACCTTAATGACATCACCCCGACGACGTCACCTTAATGACATCACCTCGACGACATCACCTTAACGACATCACCTCGACTACATCACCTTAATGAAATCACCTCGACGACGTCACCTTAACGACATCACCTTAACGACATCATCTCGACGACATCACCTTAATGACATCACCTCGACGACATGACCTTAATGACATCACCTCGGCGACATCACCTTAATGACATCACCTCGACGACATCACCTTAACGACATCACCTCGATCACATCACCTCAACGACATCACCTCGACGACGTCACCCTAGTGACATCACCTCGACGACTTCACCTTAATGACATCACCTCGACGGCGTCACCTTAACGACATCACCTCGACGACATCACCTTAATGACATCACCTCGACGACATCACCTTAACAACATCACCTCGACGACATCACCTCGACGACTTCACCTCAACATCACCTCAACAACATCACCTTGACGACATCACCTCGACGACTTCACCTCAACGACATCACCTTAACAACATCACCTCGACGACATCACCTCGACGACTTCACCTCAACGACATCACCTTAACAACATCGCCTCGACGACATCACCTCGACGACTTCACCTCAACGACATCACCTCGACGAAGTCACCCTAACGACATCACCTCGACGACATCACCGTGATGACATCCACACTATCCACACTTTCCACCTGCCTGGAGAAGGCATCACCACATCAATGACATCACCTTAATGACGTCACCTTAAATCAACGAAACGAAATCACCTCAACAACATCACCTTAATGACACCACCTTAATAACATCACCTCTGTGACTTCACAATGACTATTGACCTCCACGCATAGCGGAGGAGGTCGTGGAGGAAGAAGAGGAGGAGGAGGAGGTAAAGCAGGAGGAGAAGGAGAAATGTGAAAGTAGGGCGCGTGATTAATGCGCCACTCCTCGGCTGCCTTTTGTTCTGACGTCGCCACCATGGAATTGGCAATATAATTGAAGAGGGATCAGGAGCAGGACTGTGTGTGTGTGTGTGTGTGTGTGTGTGCGTGTGTGTATGTGTGTGTGTGTGTGTGTGTATTCGCTCATATGTGTGTGTGCGTCTGTGCGGTCGGGTGTGTTTCGTGCCAGTGAGTGTGTTCAGTGTGGCTGTGTGTGTGCAGACGCCTCTACATATGTCTTTGCATATATGACTATCGTGTGTGCGTCTGTGTCCGCCCGTGTGGGAGCAGACAGTGTCCTGCACTTCGATGTAACTGAAGGTTCTCAGGGTCTTGTGGGTTCCAGAGGATTCTAGAACGTCAGAACGAGGGCGTGGCCGCCAGTCGAATGATGTCATACGCGTCGTTTGACGCCACAGTCCCGTGTAATACGTGCACGCGCGACGTCATACCAGTGGTGTGATGTCATGCCGGTCGAGCGACGTCATGCGCGTCACGTGATGTCCGGCGTGTCGCTGGACATCACGTGACGCGCCTGGCATCACGCGACCTGTGTGACATCACTGTCATACATAGTGTCGAGTGATGTCATACATATCGCCCGATGCCAGGCGCGTCACGTGATGTCCAGCGTGTCGAGTGATGTCATACGTGTCGCGTGACGTCATACATGTCGAGTGATGTCGCACATGTCGCCCGATGCCACAATGAAACCAAATCAAACTTTGTTCGCGGAGCGCTTATCGTGCATAGCGGCAGCAGAACAGAGCAGAGAGGAGCTTCAAAGAGCAGAGGGCCGCTGGATCTCGGAGAGCACAGAGGAGGGATTACAGAGGACGGCGCGTTTAGTGATCAGCAGGACGACGCTAAACTGAGGAGATGTTCTCCAGCACAATGAGGCCCTCCCTTCCTCTGGCAGACTCCAGCCGTGGAAGCGTTATGTCATGCTTGTCGTGCGATGTCATGCTTGTTGTGTGATGTCAAATGCGTTCTCCATCTGCAAAGACGGGTGGCGGGGCTGCCTTTCGTTAGTTTACTGTTTTATTATCGTACTACATTACTCTGTCGCTGCCTGACCCTCTCTCTCCCTGCTGGCCAAAGTGTGTGTGTGTGTGTGTGCGTGCGTGCGTGCGTGCGTGCGTGCGTGCGTGCGTGCGTGCGTGCGTGCGTGTGTCTGCCGTGCGTGCGTGCGTGTGTCTGCCGTGCGTGTGTGTATTTTTGTGTTTTTGTATCATAATGTGATACAAAAACACAAAACAGACACACACATTATTTTGTCATAATGTGTGTGTCTGTGCGAGTGACGGGTGTACAAACCTTTTGATCACTTTTTGGCAGATTTAAACAATATTTTATGTATGTATGTGTGGAAACTCACGCATGACTGTTTGTTAGATATAACTATATACCATAAATAAATACTATATATATCTACATAAGTACTATAACTAGGTCAAGTGGTGCCACCCATCGAACCAGGGGATGTGGTCGGTTGCTATAGTGAGTGAGTGTGTGTGAGTTTGCAAATGTGCAAAATGTGTGTGTTCATGAGTTTGCAGGCGTGGATGCATTTTTCTGTGTATGTGTGTGTGTCTGCACAGGTGTGTGTGTGTGTCTGTGTATATGTGTGTGTCTGTGTGTGTTTGTTTATAATTGAGTGGCAACCTTATCTTCCATCCAGCCTTTCACGCTCTTGTGAACCTCAGAACAAATACCGGCATACTAACGCAACCACACAAACACACACACTCACTCACACACACACACACTCACTCACACACACACTCACACACACACACACACACACACACACACACACTCTAACTTATACAGAAACTTGCAACTATCTCGCTTTCACTCTGTCTCCGTCTGTGTTTCTTTATATCTCTCTCACACACACACACACACACACACACACACACACACGCACACACACGCGCGTACAAACACACACGTGCGTGCCGGTGTTTTAACCTACGCAGTGGGGGCTGCAGCATCAAAAGGCTGGCGGCTGCTATCTCAGCTTATCGTCCGCATCTTAACCTCTTTCCACTTCCTCTACATCCCCCCTCTCTTTTCATTCCCTCTCCTTCATTTATCTCTCACCTGCTTCCCCTCCTCCTCCTCCCTCCTCCTCCTCCCTCCTCCTCCTCCTCCTCCACCCCCCCAACTCTACCTCCCCTTCCTCCTCCTCCTCCTCCCCCCCTCCTCCTCCTCCCTCCTCCTCCTCCTCCTCCACCCCCCCAACTCTACCTCCCCTTCCCCCTCCTCCTCCCCCCTCCTCCCCCATGCCTCTTCCTCCTCTAACTCCTCTTTCTCCTCCTGCTCCTCCCCTTCCCCCTGCCTCTCATCCTCCCCCTTCCTCCTTGTCCTCCTCCCCCATCCTCCTCCCCTGACTTCTCCTCCTCCCTTTTTTCTATTCCGTTCAGTATTTCTGTTATTTATTTGTTTGTTTGGTTATGTCGGCCCTTTCTCGTGCTCGATATTAACCACACACCGTAGCGCTAGCCCTCCTGGCGGCTTGGATAAGCTTCCTCACGGGGCTTCTCCTTCTGTAGCGAGTGAGTCCCTCCGCTAGATTAGCTATAGCACAGCCCTGTTCCGCTGTCAGGGAGTTAGCTAGCTAGCCCAGCAACAGCCGCGTTTCCACTCAAGAGAGTTAGATATCTGGCTAGCTTAGCTTTAGCCCAGCCACGCTCCTCCTTCTGGATCTTGGCTAACTAGCCAGCTTAAGCCCAGCTCAGGTCCTTTCCTTTTGGGATTTAGCTATCTACATAGCTTAGTTTAAGCCAAGCTATGTCCATTTCCATTAGGGATTTAGCTATCTAGATAGCGTAGCTCTAGCCCCTTCTGTCCTCTCCATCAATGAGTTAACTAGTTAGCTTAGCCCAGCGTCTTGTCTTCTCTGTCATCTATTAGAGCGAACCTCCCACACACTTTATCTTCTGTCTCTGGCTCTCACCCCCACCATCGCACTCTCACTCGCCTCATCACCATCTCTCGCTCTCAATATCTCTCTCCAACTGTCTCTCTCTAGCTCTTCTATGTCCCTCTCTCTCTCCCTCTCTCTATCTTTCTCAATCTTTTTCTCCCTATATCCCTCTATCTATTCCTATAAATTTCTCTCCCTCTCTCTTCCCTCCCTCTCCTCTCTCCCCCCTCTCTCTCTCCCTCTCTCTCTTTCTCCCTCTCTCTCTCTCTCTCGCTCTCTCTCTCTCTCTCTCTCTCTCCCTCCCTCCCCACACAAAGCGTTTAGTCCAGTAAATGCCACACAACAGCCTAACGTCCTCTCCCCTTTCTTCTTCTGTCCCCTCTCTCCTCCCCTCCCCTGCTCCTCTCCTGCCAGGCCATTTATCATGTCTGCTTCCTCTGTTCACACCCCTCTCTCATCTATCCATCTCTGTCTCCCCCTCGTCTCCCCCTCTCCGTCTTCCCCGCCGAGACTCAGCCTCCTTCCCTCAAATATCCCTCCTCCATCTCCCTCCGTCGCTCTATCACTCTCTTTCACTCTCCATCCCTCCCTCGCTCTCTGCATCGTTCTCTATCACTCTCAGCCTCACTCTATCACTCTCTCTACCTCTCTCCATCCCTCTCTATAACCCTCTGCCCCTATCGCTCACTTCCTACTCTCTCTCTATCGCTTCTTATCTCTCTTTATCACTCTCTCTGCCTCTATCACTTTTGACCTTTCTCTGTCACTCATTAAGTGGATCACAATAAGATCCATTTCCTGGTTCCGTTGTGCCGCTGTTATCTCCAGATGAATATCCACTTGTTGTTGTTGTTTATGCTTCTAAATGTATTCTGTGATCAAAAGTCTTCATCTCCCTTGTTGTTAAGTAGGGCATATGTGTTCTTAAGTAGAGTATATGTCTTGTTAACTAGGGTAGATGTGTTGGTAACTAGGGTAGATGTGTTGTTAACGAGCGTAGATGTGTCATTAACTAGCCTAGATGTGTCGTTAACAAGGGGTAGATGTGTTGGTAACTAGAATATAATGTTGTTAACTAGGGTAGCTATCTGTCTCAGGGTTGTTCAGTCCAGTCTGCTGGGAGTTTGGTTGGTAGTTCAAACCCAATGGCCACACTCTACCAACAACCCTACCTGCTTCTTAACGGCATGCACAACCCAGAAGGAAGACGGCTACCGAAAGACTAAACAGTCAATAACAAGTTGGTCTGAAGTGAGCACCTTCCAGCCCCCAAACCAACATCAAAGAGCAGGATATTCAAAACAGAGTTGGGGAAACATGTGGGGGTGTAACTGCGGGGTGCTTGACCTTAGAGGAAGACAGTAGACAGGCCAGCGTTAGACATCTCTGGCCGTCTGCAAAATAAGGAAATGTGGGAGAGACCTTCAGACATCAAAGCGGAAATTTTCTGATGTCACCGCCATGGCAAACATGACTTTAATTACAATCAATCTAAGCCCTTGTAGAGTGTGTGTGTGTGTGTGTGTGTGTGTGTGTGTGTCCAAGTATGTGTGTGCCAATGTCACACAATATCTATAAATATAGTTATCTTCCCTGCATTTATATATTTATGTATATATATATTTATATATTTATTTCTTGCTCTTATTGTAATCTCCCGTCTCTTTTTATTTCCACTGCTGTGATGTACTCTCTGTGATTACTGATGCAATATCTTAACTTATCTTACCTTACCTTACAACACACCTGGTGGTGTAAAAACCTCTGTCTTGTTATGTTTGGTCAACACACCCCCTCTTACCCCATCACACCACCACCACCACCACCACCACCACCACCATCATCATCACCAACACCACCACCACCACCACCACCACCACCACCACCAACACCACCACCACCACCACCATCATCATCACCAACACCACCACCACCACCAGCACCACCACCACCACCACCACCATCACCATCATCACCATCATCACCAGCCCATCACAACACCTCACCTCCTCCACCACCTTAAAATATGTGTTCCCTCCTATATCTAACACCACCACCACCCCCACCTTTACAGAGGTGTTTATATATCTACCACCACCCCCACCTTAACAGAGGTTTTATATATCTACCACCACCACCATCCCCACCTTAACAGAGGTGTTCCCTCATATATCTAACCCCACCGCCAGTCCCACTTTAACAGAAGTTTTTCCTCATTTATCCACCTCCTTTTCCCACCCCATCATAGCACTCCACCCGAGTGGAGCCCGCCGCCGCGAGCTCCACCGACATGCTCATTGTATCGTCTGCGTTACTGCGGCAATATTGTTGCAGCGCTAATTGGGAAGGCAGAAGGGTGAGGCGGGGACCTGTCCGACCTGGAACTCGATTCTTTTTTTAATCACATGCCCGTAATAAAACGGAACAAATTGTATGACGACGGATGTTTCGACGGTGATGGACGCGCTTATTCTGTTTGCCGCGTCGCGCCCTTTTCTCCCCCCGGCGTTTTTTTTCTGTTCGCTAGCAGGGCTGTCGGCTGCCAGTGGTAGCACTAGCGGCAGCGTTAGCCACAGCTCTAGCTTTAGCATTAGCAGCGCTAGTGTCAGCACTAGCGGTAGGGCAGGCGCACCAGACCTAGTGTCAAGAAGTGCGTTAGCAGAAGCTTTAGCACTAGGCTAGCACTAGCTGGCGGTACAACTAGCGTTGTTGCTAGCGGTAGCCCTAGTGGTGGCGTTAGCCGCCGGTCTAGCTGAGGCATTAGCAGCAATAGTGACAGCACTAACGGTGCACCAGACCTCATGGTTAGACTAGCCTTAGCACTAGCTGTAGCGATAGCATTCCCCACACCACTAGCTGCACTGAGCTATACGTATGCGTGCGCAGTATCTTAGTGCTCACCTTGCACTGGGCTAGCGGTAGCGCTATCGGAGAGAGAGGTCCAAGGGTACCTGGTAGAGTCTCCTGGGAGATGGGGTCGCTCCTCTGTCTTGGGTTCCACGTCGCGGTTCATCCATCATAGTACGGGGGGGGAATGCATGGTGCAGCAGGCCCACCCCCCGGCGCTGCTATGTGCCGTGATTTCCCGCTCTTTGGCACTCCGGTGATGTCGTACCTGTGTCAGACGGAGCGGGCGCGAGGTGATGGAGTTGAGGAGAGCCGGGGGGGGGGGGGGGGGGGGGTAATTGAGCGCTCTGAATCGATCTAATGAAATATTAGCAATAATAAGACTGCGGAGTGTACACACCTGGACTGGAGCCCACGAGGAGAAACTCATTTCACAGGAATCACGGCCCACTCAAATCTTCCAAATTATTTGGGAAATATATATTTAATCCTCCTCTTTGTTCCCCCTAGTGTCTGGGTGAGGGGGTAATTAATGGGTTCATTCTGGGCCGTGTCTGTGTGGCCGGTCGGGGTGGTGATGATGGCCACCCTGGGGTGGGGGTTGGGGTGGGGGTTGGGGGGATACCAGCGAGACGGACACCCCAGTACGGCGGTCATCTCATCCACGGCTGGTTCAGATTGTTTAACTTGTTCGGTGTGATTCCTGGGTGAGGATGAGGAAGAGATGATTAGAAAGTGGCTGTGCTTGCAGGGGTTGGATTGCACGAGCTTGTAGGGAGAGGGGAGCTAGCGTGTAGCTCAAACTTAGTTAGCATAGTTACATCTTACATAGTTGGAACTACCTACTAGTTTGGTTTAGTATAGTTTATAGCAGTTTGAAGCAAATAGCCTGTAGTTAATGTTTACTGGTTAGTATCTTGTTTTCAGTAGAAGAGAGTATGAAGTTTAGTTTAACGTTACGTTTTTTTAACAGTATTAGAGTACAGTTTGTTATAGCATGTATAGGAGATAGCGTTGTTGCTCGGTAGATTATAGCCTCTAGTTTAAGGGTATGTATATTAGCATTGTGTAGATCGATAGAGTATAGCATGTAGCTCGATAAGGTATAGTGTCTAGTTCAACGGTGTGTAGTTTTATAAAGTATACCGCGTAGCTCAGTGGAGTACAGGCTTTAGTTTAACAGCGTGTAGATTGATGGAGTATAGCGTGCAGCTCAGTAGAGTATAGATTGTAGTTTAGCAGAGTAAAGGCTTTAGCCTGAGAGTATAGATGGGCTGTCCGGAAGGTTCAGAGCCCTGTAACAAGCAGCAGACTGAGTAAATAAACAAGAAGTCGGACAGGGGGGAGAGAGGGAGGGAGGGAGGGAGAGAGGGAGGGAGGGAGGGGAGATTGAAGGAGTTAATAAAAAGGTAGAGGGAGAGTGAACAAATGGAAAAGAGAGATATATAGCGGCGGCAGGAAGGAGAGGAAGGAACGTGGAAGAGATTAAAGAGAGAGGTGAATGCATGAGACAGAGAGAGATGTCGTGTGCGGTGTGTTTTTTTTCCGACAGCAGACTGAAGTAAAGGATTTCACTCCGAGTTCACAGTGCCAAAGAGAATTACACAGTTGGTCGCCCGTCTACGGGCCCAGACTGCCAAGCACTCAACCTGAAGAGGAAGGAGGAGGAGGAGGAGGAGGAGGAGGAGGAGGAGGAGGAGGTGGTGATGGAGACGGAGGAGGAGGAGGAGGAGGAGGTGTAGACAGGGGAGGAGGAAGAGAAGAAGGTGATGCAGGATGAGACAGAGGTGGAGGAGATGTAGGATGATGTAAGGGAAGAGGAGGAGGAAAACACAGTTGAGAGGGAGGAGGAGCAGGAGGGAGAGGAGATGTGAGTGGAGGAAGAGGAGCTGAAACAGGAGGAAGTTGAGCAGAACGAAGGGTATGGTATTGAGGGAGCGGAGGACGAGGGGAGGGGGGGCAGGCAGACAGAGGCCTGAGCTCCATCCACACCTGTCTTTTAGCGGTGTGGGGGCTCGGCCGTAGATGCCAGGTGACGGTGAGTGATGGGCGCGCACGGAGACACAGCTGCTCAGCTGACAGACGCTCCGACTGACACCGCAGCACACAGCAGGCCTCGCCGTGGCCCGGCCGTCCCGGCGACATTAACCCCGCGGCCCGTCCTCAAACCCGTCCTCGTGGCGAGTTCGGCCAATCGTATTGATTAGCAGAACCTTTTTTTTTTTTTTTTTTTTTTTTTTTGCAGAATGTATTTCATTTTCAGTTCTTAGCGGGACTAGCTTGTTGTGCTGTTGATAGCTTGAGCACTATCTACCTCCATCACTCACCCACCTCTCCTCTCTCCCCTCCCCTCTCCGTCTCTCTCTCTCTCTCTCTCTCCCTCTCTCTCTCTCACTCTCTCCATCTCTCCCCTTTTCTCTCTATCCCTCTCCCTCTCTTCCTCTCTCTTTCTCCCTCCCTCTCATTCCCTCGCTCTCCCTCTCTCCCTCTCTCTCTCCCTCTCTCCCTCTCTCTCCCCTCCCCTTCTCCCCCACGTCTGGCTCTCGCTGTAACAAAGGGCAGGAAGTACAGTCATATGTGGGCGTCGTAGATTAGAATGACAAAGGAACAGCGGGTCTCCCGCACGCTGATTTGTGAATAATAATAAAAAGAGATCAAAGAGCCCCGACTGCCTTTCCCCCGTGAGGATACAAAGTGTTCAGGGTCCGCTCGGAGGGGGGAGGGAGAGGGAGAGAGGCAGGATGGGGGTTAGTGGGGCGATGTCACCCACTGAGGACGCCAGCTCACCAGCCGCGGCATCCACGGGCCCCAACGCTTCGGAAGATAAAATTATCACCACGTGAAGCTAATACTTGTATTTCATATTTTATATTTCATCAAGATGTCTCTAAACACGCCCCCAGCGGGGGTTGGGGGGGGGGGGGAGGTGGCATCTTAATCTGCAGGCGTGTGCGAATGGTAATAATGAAAGGGTTTGATGTCTGGATGGCCCCGGTAAGGGCTCTATCTCGATGCGGGCGCCATGGATATATTGTTCTAGCGGCGGCGACGGCGGCGGCTCCGCTATCTGCACTACCTGTCGCTCTCTCTCTCTCCGCGCGCCTCCGGGGCGAGCCAGGATGAGGTGCTTATTAGCACAACTCTGAAAGGAGAGTGATTGCTTTTTATTTTGGTTAGCTAAGCCTCCCTCGTGTTGCCTTTCCATTTAAACCCGCCGCGCTACGGCGTCTTATCCAGCCACGTGCCCCCCCTCCCTCCCTCCCTCTCGCTCTATCTCTCTCCCTCTGTCACCCCCCTCTCTCTCTCCCTCTCTGTCTCTCTGTCTGTCTCTCTCTCTCTCTCTCTCACTCCCTCTCTCTCTCTCTCACTCCCTCTCTCTCTCTCTGTCTGTCTGTCTCTCTCTCCCTGCTCTCTCTCTCTCCCTGCCTCCCCTCTCTCTCCCTGTCTCCCCCTCTCTCTCTCCCTCTCTCTCCCTGCCTCCCTCTCTCTCTCTCTCTCTCTCTCTCCCTCACCCTCCCTGCCTCCCTCTTTCTCTCTCTGCCTCCCTCTTTGTCTCTCTCTCTCTCTTCCTCTCTCTCCCTCTCTCTCCCTCTCTCTCTCTCTCTCTCTCCCTCTCTCTCTCTCTCTCCCTCCCTCTCTCTCCCTCTCTCTCCCTCTCTCTCCCTCTCTCTCTCTCTCTCTCTCCCTCTCTCTCTCTCTCTCCCTCCCTCTCTCTCTCTCTCTCTCTCTCTCTCTCCCTCCCTGCCTCCCCCTCTCGGCAGGGCCCATCATGCGTTGCCAGATAGGCAACAACAGGCTTATTGTGGAGCGCTGTCTCTGATTGGAGGGTCAGGTTAGAACAGGCTTGTTTAATTAAAGCTCCGTGGCGCCGCCGCCGCCGTGTTTGTGAAGGCGCGCGCCGCGGTCGGGTCTTAGCAGTCCTCCGTGGATTCACCGATTCATGGGTGTGTGTTTGTGTGTGTGTGTGTTTGTGTGTGTGTGCGTATTTTTTTGTTTGTGTGCTTCTTAGTGTGTGTGTGTGTGTGTTTATGCCTGTGTGTGTGCGTGTTTGTGAGTGCGTGTGTGTGTTTGTTTGTGTTTGTGCCTGTGTGTGTGTGTGTGTGTCTGTGAATTTTTGTGTGTATTTTTGTTTCTGTGTATGTCTGCGTCTCTGCGTGTCCGAGTGTGTCTGTGAGTGCGTGTTGGAGTGTGTGAGAGTGTGTGTGTGTGTGTCTGTCTGAGTGTTTGAGTGTGTGAGAGTGCACGCATGCACGTTTCCTCACACGGTTCCCCGTCTTTTCCGGTTCATTCCATGGGTGTTGTGTTGTGTTGTGTTGAAGACGCACAAGGCAAACAGATTAACTCTTGATTCAAAAGGCAGCGCAACACAAAACCGACGTGGTTGTGTAGCGTGCGATGTTGCCGTGTTGTGTAGCTTGCTATGGTCAGTGTTGTGTAGTATGCTATGGTCCGTGTTGTGTAGCGTGCGACGGAGCTTCCCGGTTCTGATTCACCCCGCCGCTAAATTGTCTGAACGGAATTCAATTGAGGTCCTGGCGTTGTGTGTTTTACTGAATGTCTGATTGACATTTGTTTAAGGAGTCCTCTCTGTGCATTGCGTGGCCCAATGCGAGAGGAAAAAAACGTTTTCTGTGAAATGATTGACTTAAGAACCGCCCTGCGACTGTATTAATACCCGTCTGATTGACTGAGGCCCTTTTATCGTCTGATATTCCTCTTCTCCTTTTCTCAGCCCGTCGATAATTGAAATGCATTGTGTGTTAAATTGTCCTTCCAATGCTTCCCTTGATTGAGAAGGATATTGTAAATGATTGTTTGTTTTGGTGTGATGCCCAGATACGTCCGCGACGGTGTGTAATTATAAAATACATCATTTCAATTGTCACGCCAATAACACTCGATGTAATAAAAACCCAAAGACCTCGGGAGACATATTTATATAAATATAAATATAATAATCGATAAAATAAATCACGGCTGCGTTCGCTCGGTCCATCCCGGGTAGGTCGCCCCCCTCTACGGGGGGCCCTACGCCGGGGAGTCCGTCCGTCTGCTGCCCTGCGTGCGCTGATGAGGCAGGGACGCGGGCGGTCAACCTGCCGCACCAGGTTCCCACGTCCAGCGCTGTAATCGCTAATAGCAGAACACACAGGCCCCCCTCCGCCCCCGGTGCTGTTTGTCCCACCGCGGGCGCCGTTTGGTTAATTGAATAACGGGAGGCATTCCTCGGATGTTTGCGAGCCGATCGTCTCCTCGCGGTGAGGGATTACGGGCCCAGCCGCTGTGACAGCTTGTTTCGCCGGGTTTGTTTTGGTGCCGGGCGCCGTCCGTCGTCCGTCGAGATTGTGTCGACGACGAGGAGGAGGAGGTGTTGCGTGACGAGACGCGTCGCCGGGTCTTGTTTCACGGAGCGCTGCACTTTTACACCACAGACTTTTCCTTTTTACACCTTCGATGTGATGAACATTCAGCGCACCGCTTAGCAGCCACGAGGAGACTAGCCCGCTGCCGTTTAATTCATTCCAAAGTACTTTCGTTTATTGGGGAGTAAAATGCTAATGCTGTAGCACACCGTGTTGGCAAGGCTCTGTACTATCCAAACATTTAGTTCAATGTCAAGTAGAAACATAAACATTCTCTTTAAATCGTTTCAAATAAGTTTAAAATAAGCTATTTTGAATGTTAAAATTAAAATTTATAAATGCCCGCACTGGACACACTTGAACTCTGGATCAAACATTGCATTGAGGGAATGTGAATATTTCAATTGACATTCAAGGTTTACATGTTTGGTAAATCAAATCTTCAATCAGCCGTTTCATTTATTGAATGACCATTCCCTTCGTTTCTGGGAGGATCTTCATGGTACCAGAACTAGGCTGTTGAAAGGCGTGCTCCTGGTCGCTGGTCGGTGAAGAGCCTGCTACGCACCATTTATTATTGAGGACCTCTTTCCCAGGATGCACCCAGGTTAGACTGCAGACATCTGGGGTCAGACCCGGAACCTTTGGGGTCAGACCCAGAACCTTTGGGGTCACCCTGGCCCCTAGATGGTCCTGGCCCCGCCCGTACCTCCAATATCAGCCGTGGTAGAACGGATCGGAGCCTGTAGTCCACCAGCTGATCTCACGTCCAGGCCGGACCGGACCAGACCTGGCTAAGCTAATGCAGGCCAGACCAGATCAGGCTAAAGTAAGACAAGGCCGGATTATGTCAGACCAGGCCAGACTAGGCTAAAGACGACCAGGCCAGACCAGACTAGTCCAGGCCAGGCCAGGCCAGACGGGGCCAGCCCTGCGAGGTGAGACAGGTCTCCGGCAGACAGCAGGGCACTGCACCTCATTCTAGCAGTCCTCGGTTTACATTTCATCTGGCGCTGTCAGAGAGAATCGACCGGGGGCCAGGCGATGACAGATTGTGGAAGGTGGGGGCCCGGACCTTGATGGATGAGGCCCCTCGGTGGGGCCACGCGTGCAGCGTACAGTGTGGACGTGTTCGACGACGGCGACGGCAGCAGACGTGCGTCGGGCGTCGGGTCGTAAACAAACAACGAGCCGTCACGCGTAGTTAATGCAGGGTTTAATCACAACACAGTGCTCTACCGCCCATACCGTTAGACCTACCGGCGTCGGACTTGGCTGAGGTGCCCACATTCATCACGCATCGCTCCAGCACGCCGACCCCGGGGGCGAGGCGGCCTGCCAACAGCAGCCGCCGATGGCTGCCGATGTACAGCAGGCATTAGGAAGGGTTGAGCGAGGCGACTGAGCCACTGTCCCCCTCCCAACAGCCGTCCACACCGTCCTAAAGTCCTGCTCCCCTGAGCGGCTTTCTAAGCTGTCTGGACCACGCTGCGAGTCTTTTCAGAAGAGGCTTAGGTGGTTTAACCGTCCACTTCCTGCCACTGGAAGAACCTGGCTTCAGCCAGAAGAGGGGGAACCTTCCGCATGCTGCAGAGCTAGAGAATAGAATACTAAGAACGATAGAAACAAGCGTCCCCTCTGTGTAACAAAACCAGACCCAAAAGACTCTGCACAATGATAAACAGTCGATTATGCATAATAGTATACAAAAAAAATACAAAATGTGGTAATATTACTACATTATTTACAGAGTAGCTCAATATAATGACAATCGTTTGGGAGTTAGATATAAACCACTTTCACTCCCAGATAAATCACAAAGTAGACCCCACGTGTATGCGTCCCTACGGTCGCGTTCCCCGTTCCCCCCGGGTCGACCTCTGGGCCGCGGGGGTACCCCAGGTTCTCCAGCCACTGACCCAGACCACGTCCACCCCCCCCCCTCTGTGAGCTGCAGAGCCCAGCCTGGGTGGCTAGAGTGTCGGTACCGACCCCCCCGCTTGGCCGGTCGCCGGTGCTGACCGGTGCCCCCATCAGACGCCAGCGCGGCCGTTACAGAGAACCGACGCACGGGACGGCGTTAAGGCCGCCATCCGTCTGTGACGGGGGGCTTCTCCTCTCACTTAGTGGACGGGAGAGGAGGGAGAATAATGCATTTACATTCAAACACAAACGCCAGCAGGTCGGGGCTGTGCACATTAACAGTCTGAGAGCATCCATTAGTTATTGCCGTGCAAATGTCGGGGAAAGGAAATTACAGCATTTTTATTAAGAGGTTTTGGAAATAAAGTGGTTCACTGCAGGCATTGTTAATGAACAACAATCATTGATTAGCACCTGAATTATCAATGGTTTTTAATTATCAATTAGGGGAATGTTTCTCCTCCTTTACCGCGGCGAGGCCAACGCACAGAGCGCGCCCTGAATGCCGCGCGGTGATTGAACGCTGCTGGCAAACAGTTCCATACCAACAGTGAAATGAGGTCATTATGCTGGTTATGTACTGGTTTAGTCTCGGCTATACTGGTGAAGCGGAGACGGGACGGCAGGCCTGTTCAGCCACCCAGGTCCTAACGAGCGGACTTGAGGCATTGCTGTAAATATTAGGTGGAAAAAGCATGAACCGCCCACTCTTCACTCGGCTGGAGAGTTGAACCTTTGTAGCGCGGTATCTTTAAAGAACCATTTCTCTGTAATGTCGACCTCGGAGCTTCCCCCAGGCTTTAGCGACGCTTATGGGCATATATCAGCCGGCTATCAGGCTACTTAACCCAGCTCCACGGAGATCTCTGTTCCCTGCAGTCAAACTGATTATGTTACATCCAAGAGCAGCGTTTTAAGCGCATCGTCCAATCAGAATTAGCCAGTGGTCTCAGCCAATAGTATGCAGGGGAGCCAAGATGTGGGCGGGACTGATTGTGGTTTATTGCACTTATCTGTGGTGTAGTTCAGAGATCCGAAGATGTAAGGCTGGATTACCTCGCAATTTTCAGGAGATATTTCAATTTCTTTCTCTTCCTTTAGTCTACATTGAGTTAGTCGCTCGGTAAACAAGTAAACAATATGTAGGCTACATCTAGGAACACAAGCTCTTATTGGAGACGGGGAAAAAGTATTCTAAAACAACAATAGGAACCGCAGTCCTCTGTAGTAATGAAAACCAACAAAGCCTAAAAAATGAGTCAACCAGAATAATTCTCTCGACAATATATCCACGGTAAACAAGCTGCATGAAGGAATGAAACGTCCCTTCCTATAAGACGGCCACTCCCTTTCCCTCTGCTCTGCCCTGTATTCAGCTGGTTCAAAGCTCTTTTTAATATGTTGTAATTCTATTTGCTCCCGTGAATGCCTCACAGCAAGTTTCTTAGTCGTCAAATATTCGGTTCTTTAACGCGAGCCGTTTTTTCCGCCCCCTTTCATAGCTCTGCTGTGAAAGCAGTAGTGTGTTCCGGGGTACTGTGTGAACACCCTTCAACGTGACCTGGTGTGAAATGAATCAACAAATAATAAAACACAGCGCATTGGAAGTACGATCAGATAGCAGATGAAATTGTTTCTTAATACATCATCACAACATTTGAGGGACACGACCTTTTCAATGTATGTGTGCATGAATGTGTGTTTACTTGAATATGCGAGATTGAAAAATCGTTTGCAGGCGAGTCCGCTTGGTTGTTTTAACGTCATTGGCACTCAAAGCTTTGTAAATCAGTCCGATCTGTGTTAATGCAACTACTTCAGATGTAGCCATGTTGTGGCTTTAAGACACTTGAGAAAGGAGAAAGTCATTTGCTATTGTCGCTCCCTCTGTCTCTCTGTCGGCCTCTCATCTCTGGGTCTCTCTCCCTCTCTCCCTCTCTCTCTCCCTCTCTCCCTCTCTCCCTCTCTCGCTCTCTCTCTCTCTCTCTCTCTCGATCTGTCGCTTGCTCTCTCTCCCTCTTTGTCTGTCTCTCTTTCTCTGTCTCCCTCTCTCCCTCCCGCTCTCTCTCTGTCTAAATTGAATTGAATTCAATTGCTTTGTCGGCATGGAAGAAAAAAATCCCATTGCCAAACCATAACGGATAACAGAATAATATGAATAACAACACAGAATAATTAACGATAATCAAATCCATCTGTGTTCCTAACTGGTCTCCTTCAGGTCCTCGTGGTGAGACCAGGGCGGAGGGCTGGCCCCCCACCCTGTCCTCTCTCCTCCCTCCCCCATGACGGAGGAGGAGGTGGAGGGAGGAGGAGGGAGCAGGGAGGGGAAGGGGGAGGGAGGGAGCAGGAGGTGGAGGGAGCAGGGAGGAGGAGGGAGCAGGGAGGAGGAGGTGTAGGGAGTAGGAGGTGGACGGAGGAGTAGTGAAGAGATCAGGGGGTAGGAGGGGGAGGGAGGAGGAGGGAGCAGGGAGGGGGAGGAGGTGGAGGCAGGAGGGGATGGAGGGTGGAGGTGGAGGGAGGAGGAGGCTGGGAGTGTTATTGATGGAGCATCTGTGTCGCGGTGGCAGGAGAGATGGGGCATGCGGGCAGCAGCTGGGCGGGGGTCCGCAGAGACATGATGTCATATTACATATCTGGAGACGGCTGGCTAACCGCGCCGCGAAGCGCTGTAGCTGCTACAGCTATAGCCGCCGCCGCCGCCGCTAACCCCAAACGCCCCTGCGGCTAGCGCTGTAGCTCTGCACACGCTAATACACGCTAGGTAGACGATTACGCTGTGTGTGTGTGTGTGTGTGAGAGTGCGCACACGTGTGTGTGCGTTTGTCTGCGTGTGTGTGTGTGTGTATGTGTATTGTGTGTGCTTTGCGTGTGTTTGTGAGTTTGTGTGTGTGTGTGCGTGCGTGCGTGCGTGTAATCCTAACGTGTTGCAGTAATGGGGACCCAGACAACAAGTCTTGCATAATGGCTTTTATATCACAGACAGACAGCCAGACAGACAGTGAGAGAGAGTTTGATAGACAGGCAGACAGGCTGGGAGACCAACAGACGGACAGAGACAGGCTGACAGCTCCAGATTGCTGTCCACCTCTCTCTCTCTCTCTCTCTCTCTCTCTCTCTCTTTCTCTCGCTCTCTCTCTCTCCCTCTCTCTCTCTTTCTCTCGCTCTCTCTCTCTCTCTCTCTCTCTCTCTCTCTCTCTCTCTCTCTCTCTCTCTCTCTCTCTGTCCACTTGGTTTAACAGAGACCAGAGGGCCGATGGTATATTTTACAATCTTTTATTTAAGTAGTTGCGGTGAGAGTGGCCCCATAAAGGTCAATGAATTCATGCATTTTAAGTCCTCTCGAAATGGTTGGGTATGTGTGTGTGTGTGTTTGTGTGGATGTTTGTGTGTGTGTGTGTGTGTGTGTGTGTGTGTGTGGGGATGTTTGTGTGTGTGTGGATTTGTGTGTGTGTGTGTGTGTGTGTGTTTACAGAGTGCGTTGCGACCACTGCGTGTCATCCCCCAATCTCAATGTGTGTACCTGTTTGTGTCTGTGCGGGTGTGTGTGTGTGTGTGTGCGCGTGCACGCTGGCAGATCAAACACTCTGGCCTGTGGTGTGGATCCTAGAGAAGGTCACATACAGTCAACAATGAAATACTCTCCTCTGAATGTCATGGACACCCATGCCTCCCCCCTCCCCCCTCCCTCCCTCCCTCTGCCGCCCTGCGCTCACCTGACGAGCCGCTCAATTAGAGGAGGAGGACTTTGATGCCCCGGCGCCCGCTGCTACGAGGAGGTGGCAGGAGGTGCTGTTATATGATTTAACCTTCTGTTAGCCTTCCGCTAACCAGGCCGCTCCCCTCTAGATCAAGGGGCTGCGACCCAACAACCGGCTCTAGGAAGCGGCTTAAAACACGTCAGACCAAACGCACGGCCCTGCCCCCCGATGTGGTCCATGCGCGCGTCCGTGCGCGCGTCCGTGCGCGGCTTTGGGACAACGTGAGGCTCTTGTCTCGTGTTGAGTATGAGGTGAGCTGGGCACTCTGTGAGGGTGGAGCGAGAACTGAACCAGGAGAAGGCCGAACTGACTCACACACGCACGCAGACGCATGCACACGCACACACACACACACACACACACACACACACACACACACACAAAAACTCTCAGACAGACGCACACAGAAAAAGGCGGAAAAGCTGCAGTCCACTTGAAGTTTTTTCAGTTTATTTTCGTAGCAGAACTCGAGATCAGAACAATGTTCTTTCTGAAAAACCTTGTGTGTGTGTGTGTGTGTGTGTGTCTCTCTCTGTGTTTATGTGTCTGCCTGTCTGTCACTGTTGGTCTATGTGTGTGTATCGTGGACATACGTGTGTGTGTGTGTGTGTGTGTGTGTGTGTGTGTAACATGTGTGTGGCGCTCTTATGTAACAGTGGACGGCCGGTCGTGTCTCACTGTGATGAGTACTGGACTCACCTCTGTCAGCTGATCCTGGAGAGGCTTCATCACACACACTCAGGCACGCGCACACACACACACACGCACAAACCGTCATCTCCATGGTTACCAGACAATCAGCAGAGAGCTCATTTGCGTGTCTGTGTTTAAGGTTCTCGAGCAGGTGTGGTTTGGGAGTGACACTCATTACCCCGTGTGTATGTGTCTCTCTGCCTGTGTGTGTGTGTGTGTGTGTGTGTGTGTGTGTGTGTGTGTGTGTGTGTGTGTGTGTGTGTGTGTGTGTCTGAGTATACAAGACAGTGAATGAGAGGGTGAGAAAGAGAGAGAGAGAGCGAGAGGGGAGAGTGGTTGTTGTTTTATATGATATTATATTTATCTATAAATGATTATATACTGTAAAAAATGCTATTACTATCTACTATTATTTTGTATGTTATGTTGTATCTTATTGAACTTATTGTGCTTTTACGGTCTACAATAAAGCCCTTTGAATCATAAATCTAGAAAATTGAGAGAGACAGAGAATGAAAGAGAGCGAGAGAGCGGGGAGAGGGTGAGGGCGAGAGAGAGCGGGGAGAGGGTGAGGGCGAGAGAGAGAGAGAGATGGAGGGAGAAAGTTATTTTGTTCTTTCCTCTTTTAAAACTCTAAGGTCACTCTTAAGACTTGTGGCCATTTCAGACTTCTTAGAAATCAAAGAGGAAGAGGGGAGAGAGAGAGAGAGAGAGAGTGAGAGAGGGCGGTAGATTGAGGGAGCGGTTGAGAGAGAGAGAGAGAGAGAGGGAGAGCGTGGTAGAGAGCCCGAGCGGCAGAGAGCGAGCAGGTAGGGCTGTGTGTGAGTCAGAGTGTCACCTTGAGGCCCCTGATCCACTCAGCCCCTGCTGTCAGCTGGACGCGCACCAGAAAGCACTTAGCTGTCTGCTGAGTCCGTTGCCCGCGGCGACGGGGATTAACATTAACAGTACGCCGCCGACCTCGCTTGACCTCGCGACCCTTCCACTTCCCACCCTCTCGGTATTAAGTAAGAGGTTAATGACATCATCGGGAGGGAGGTCGTTCCAGGCCAGAAGGTCGGGTTTCTCAGAGAGGACGGATCGACGAGTTGATTGGTCGGTTTGTCAATTGCTTCATTTATGAATAGATGGTTGGTCGGTTTACTAATTGCTTAATTGACGAATAGGTGGTTGGTCGGTTGGTTTATTTATTGCTTAATTGATGAATAGGTGGATTGGTTGGTCGGTTTACTAATTGCTTAATTGACGAATAGGTGGATTGGTTGGTTGGTTTATTTATTGCCAAATTCATGAATAGGTCGATTGGTTGGTCGGTCGGTTTACTAATTGCTTAATTGATGAACAGGTGGATTGGTTGGTTGGTTTATTAATGGATGAATAGGTGAATTGGTTGGTTCGCTTTTTAATTGATTAATTGACTGATCGGCGGCTCGTCCCAGTCCGTGCATGCAGAAAGGAGCGCGTTGTGTTGAAAGAAGCTTTGCCCGTGGCCAGCGGTGAATGACTTCATACCCGGCCCGGTCGCCCAGGGCGGTGACTCAGCGGTCTGCTCCGTAACTCCAGCTCGCCGTGTGTTGTTCTACATGTTCAGCGACCTCCTCCCCGCCTCTGGTGACGTCGCTGTGTTCACACTCCGTCCCCCTGCTCAGACTCATTCCCCCCCCCCCCCCCGGTTCTGGGCAACACCCCAGCGAACACTCGATGATCTGTGCTCCGCAAACACACTCCGGTGGGACGGAGGAACACACTGCGCCGCCCACCGGCAGGACCCACTAATATCTGTAATAGCCGTCCTGCTGCTGACCTTCTGTAACTTTGTGCGTCTGTGTGTGTGTGTGTGTGTGTGTGTGTGTGTGTGTGTGTGTGGTCACACCTGCACGCTGGTGAATGCGTATGTGTGACTGTGCTGTGTGTGTGTGTGTCAGTGTGTGATTGCGCGGTGTGTTTGTGTGTGTGTGTGTCTGCGATTGTGGTGTATGTTTGTGTGTGTGTATCTGCATTATATATTTATGTGTGTGTGTGTGTGCGGGATGTTATTGTGAAAATGCATGAGTGTGTCTGTTAATGTGTGTGTGACTTCACTTTGCATTTGTGAATGTGTGTGTGTCTTTGAACTATGTGTGTGTGTGTGTGTGTGTATTTGTGTGTGTGTGTGCGTGTGTGCGGTGCGTAAATGTCAGAGCTAGTTTGGATGTTAGGATCCATACGGACAAATACTTAGTCCCCCCTCGTCTCGGCTCGTTCCTCGTTTGTTCCTCTGTTTGCTGTCCTGGACCCCCCCCCCTCTCCCTCTCCCCTCTCCCCCTCTCCCCCCCCCCTCCCCTCTCCCTCTCCCCTCCCCCCTCTCCCCTCTCTCCCCCCCCTCTCCCCTCCCCCCTCTCCCCCTCTCTCCCTCCCCCCTCTCTCCCTCCCCCCTCTCCCCTTCCCCCCTCTCTCCCTCTCTCCCTCTCCCCTCCCCCCTCTCCCCTTCCCCCCTCTCTCCCTCTCTCCCTCTCCCCTCCCCCCTCTCTCCCTCCCCCCTCTCTCCCTCTCTCCCTCTCCCCTCCCCCCTCTCTCCCT
>NW_027641178.1:2500-10000 GCF_949987615.1 Pollachius pollachius
TCCAAGTAGCGGGTGAGCGATCAAAGGAACCATAACTGATTTAATGAGCCATTCGCAGTTTCACTTTTCCAGCCGTGTGGACTTATACATGCATGGCTTAAACTTTGAGACAAGCATATGCTACTGGCAGGATCAACCAGGATGGCCGTGGACACCTTGTTTAGGGGCGTCGGACCGCACCTAACGACCGACAACCACGGCCCCGCTACTAGGCGGGGACTGTGCAGCTCTCGGTGCGTCGTGCGAGGCGGGCCGCACCGTGAGTGGCTGCTGCCCCTTTCACCCACAGGGGGTTCAGGGGCCCACCGCTACCACCACTCCGGTTTGGCACTCGACACTCAGGGTGGGCGTTGTGGTGGGATCCGCACAACGCCCGGGGTACCGGGCTTTGAGAAACAATCGTACAGGCGAACCGTGGCCGTAAGGAGAACATCCAAGGATGTAAAGTCGGACACCCGTATGAGGCCGACCTCTCCGTAACCACGGCCCGCCCTCGCAGGACACCTAGGACAGACGGGGCTACTCGGCTACTCGCGTCGTCTAGCACACCCACCAAAAGGCAGGAGCACTGGATTCGGGCACACGTTGTGAGGCACCCTTCGTGTGGAACGAAAGCCACACTGGGGCCCTCACTGAGGTGTGCCGCTTAGACCATTTCCGTCGGACGCTCGCCAACATGCCGGACCGCTTGGGTCCGTGGGCTGAAGGGACGGGGCACCAGCAGTCACCTATTGACTGTGCACCTACTGTCTCCGACCTATACTAGGATGGGGGTATGTCCTTCAAAACAGGCCCACAAAACGGTATCAGGCGAAGCCCATAAATCCACAGTGAGCGGACTGTGAAACTTCTTATTTTCGACACCCCTGGTATATATTACCATCCCTGGTAGTCTAAAACGAACCCATGGGAGTCTAAAATGAACCCATGGGATTCTAAACACAACCCATGGTAGTCTAAAACGAACCCATGGGAGTCTAGCAAAAAAAGAACTTAGAAAAATAACGCTTGGATTTTCATTCCTCCAGGCTCACACCGACTCACTGCACCACCCAGTCCGAGTAGGGGACCCGTTTCGGACTCAGACTCTGAGTGGTCCCTCTACTCTGGAGCCTCAGGAAGACCTCCAGACAGGGGGCCACCAACTGCACCACTTTGGCCGAATGGGGGACCCGTTTCGGCCTCAGACTCTGAGTGGTCCCGCTCCTCTGGAGCCTCAGGAAGACCTCCAGACAGGGGGCCCACTAACTGCACCACTTAGGCCGAGTAGGGGACCCGTTTCGGCCTCAGACTCTGAGTGGTCCCGCTCCTCTGGAGCCTCAGGAAGACCTCCAGACAGGGGGCCCACTAACTGCACCACTCAGGCCGAGTAGGGGACCCGTTTCGGCCTCAGACTCTGAGTGGTCCCGCTCCTCTGGAGCCTCAGGAAGACCTCCAGACAGGGGACCCACTAACTGCACCACTCAGGCCGAGTAGGGGAACCGTTCCGGCCTCAGACTCTGAGTGGTCCCGCTCCTCTGGAGCCTCACCAAGACCTCCAGACAGGGGGCCCACTAACTGCACCACTTAGGCCGAGTAGGGGACCCGTTTCGGCCTCAGACTCTGAGTGGACCCGCTCCTCTGGGGCCTCAGGAAGACCTCCAGACAGGGGGCCACCAACTGCACCATTCAGTCCGAGTAGGGGACCCGTTTCGGCCTCAGACTCTGAGTGGACCCGCTCCTCTGGAGCCTCAGGAAGACCTCCAGACAGGGGGCCCACTAACTCCACCACTTAGGCCGAGTAGGGGACCCGTTTCGGCCTCAGACTCTGAGTGGACCCACTCCTCTGGAGCCTCAGGAAGACCTCCAGACAGGGGGCCCACTAACTGCACCACTTAGGCCGAGTAGGGGACCCGTTTCGGCCTCAGACTCTGAGTGGACCCGCTCCTCTGGAGCCTCAGGAAGACCTCCAGACAGGGGGCCACCAACTGCACCACTTAGGCCGAGTAGGGGACCCGTTTCGGCCTCAGACTCTGAGTGGTCCCTCTCCTCTGGAGCCTCAGGAAGACCTCCAGACAGGGGGCCACCAACTGCACCACTTAGGCCGAATGGGGGACCCGTTTCGGCCTCAGACTCTGAGTGGTCCCGCTCCTCTGGAGCCTCAGGAAGACCTCCAGACAGGGGGCCCACTAACTGCACCACTTAGGCCGAGTAGGGGACCCGTTTCGGCCTCAGACTCTGAGTGGACCCGCTCCTCTGGAGCCTCAAGAAGACCTCCAGACAGGGGGCCACCAACTGCACCACTCAGGCCGAGTAGGGGACCCGTTTCGGCCTCAGACACTGAGTGGTCCCGCTCCTCTGGAGCCTCAGGAAGACCTCCAGACAGGGGGCCCGCTTACTGCACCACTTAGGCCGAGTAGGGGACCCGTTTCGGCCTCAGACTCTGAGTGGACCCGCTCCTCTGGAGCCTCACCAAGACCCCCAGACAGGGGGCCACCAACTGCACCACTTAGGCCGAGTAGGGGACCCGTTTCGGCCTCAGACTCTGAGTGGACCCGCTCCTCTGGAGCCTCAAGAAGACCTCCAGACAGGGGGCCACCAACTGCACCACTCAGGCCGAGTAGGGGACCCGTTTCGGCCTCAGACACTGAGTGGTCCCGCTCCTCTGGAGCCTCAGGAAGACCTCCAGACAGGGGGCCCGCTTACTGCACCACTTAGGCCGAGTAGGGGACCCGTTTCGGCCTCAGACTCTGAGTGGACCCGCTCCTCTGGAGCCTCACCAAGACCCCCAGACAGGGGGCCACCAACTGCACCACTTAGGCCGAGTAGGGGACCCGTTTCGGCCTCAGACTCTGAGTGGACCCGCTCCTCTGGAGCCTCAAGAAGACCTCCAGACAGGGGGCCACCAACTGCACCACTCAGGCCGAGTAGGGGACCCGTTTCGGCCTCAGACTCTGAGTGGACCCGCTCCTCTGGAGCCTCAGGAAGACCTCCAGACAGGGGGCCCACTAACTGCACCACATGGGCCGAGTAGGGGACCCGTTTCGGACTTAGACGCCAAGTGGTCCCGCACCCCTGGATGGTTCTAGAGACCCCCAGACCAGGGGCCACCAACTGCACCACTTGGGCCGAGTAGGGGACCCGTTTCGGCCTTAGACGCCACGTGGTCCCGCTCCTCTGGAGCCTCAGGAAGACCTCCAGACCGGGGGCCACCAACGGCACCACTCAGTCCGACCAGGGGACACCTTTCGGCCTTAGACGCCACGTGGTCCCGCTCCTCTGGAGCCTCAGGAAGACCTCCAGGGCCAGGGGCCACCTTTCCTATATGCCAAACAACCACTGTCCTGCAAAACAGGCCCACAAAACGGTATCAGGCGAAGCCCATAAATCCACAGTGAGCGGACTGTGAAACTTCTTATTTTCGACACCCCTGGTATATATTACCATCCCTGGTAGTCTAAAACGAACCCATGGGAGTCTAAAATGAACCCATGGGATTCTAAACACAACCCATGGTAGTCTAAAACGAACCCATGGGAGTCTAGCAAAAAAAGAACTTAGAAAAATAACGCTTGGATTTTCATTCCTCCAGGCTCACACCGACTCACTGCACAACTCAGTCCGAGTAGGGGACCCATATCGGACTCAGACTCTGAGTGGACCCGCTGCTCTGGAGCCTCAGGAAGACCTCCAGACAGGGGGCCACCAACTGCACCACTTAGGCCGAATAGGGGACCCGTTTCGGACTCAGACTCTGCGTGGTCCCGCTCCTCTGGAGCTGCAGGAAGACCCCCAGACAGGGGGCCACCGACTGCCCCACTTAGGCCGAATAGGGGACCCGTTTCGGCCTCAGACTCTGCGTGGTCCCGCTCCTCTGGAGCCTCAGGAAGACCTCCAGACCTGGGGCCCACCAACTGCCCCACTTAGGCCGAGAAGGGGACCCGTTTCGGCCAAAGACTCTGAGTGGACCCGCTGCTCTGGAGCCTCAGGAAGACCTCCAGACAGGGGGCCACCAACTGCACCACTTAGGCCGAATAGGGGACCCGTTTCGGACTCAGACTCGGAGTGGTCCCGCTCCTCTGGAGCATCAGGAAGACCTCCAGACAGGGGGCCACCAACTGCCCCACTTAGGCCGAGTAGGGGACCCGTTTCGGCCTCAGACTCTGCGTGGTCCCGCTCCTCTGGAGCATCAGGAAGACCTCCAGACAGGGGGCCACCCACTGCCCCACTTAGGCCGAGTAAGGGACCCGTTTCGGCCTCAGACTCTGCGTGGTCCCGCTCCTCTGGAGCCGCAGGAAGACCTCCAGACCTGGGGCCACCAACTGCCCCACTTAGGCCGAGAAGGGGACCCGTTTCGGCCTCAGACTCTGAGTGGACCCGCTGCTCTGGAGCCTCAGGAAGACCTCCAGACAGGGGGCAACTAACTGCCCCACTTAGGCCGAGAAGGGGACCCGTTTCGGCCTCAGACTCTGAGTGGTCCCGCTCCTCTGGAGCCTCAGGAAGACCCCCAGACAGGGGGCCACCAACTGCACCACTTAGGCCGAGTAGGGGACCCGTTTCGGCCTCAGACTCTGCGTGGTCCCGCTCCTCTGGAGCCGCAGGAAGACCTCCAGACCTGGGGCCACCAACTGCCCCACTTAGGCCGAGAAGGGGACCCGTTTCGGCCTCAGACTCTGAGTGGACCCGCTGCTCTGGAGCCTCAGGAAGACCTCCAGACAGGGGGCCACTAACTGCCCCACTTTGGCCGAGAAGGGGACCCGTTTCGGCCTCAGACTCTGAGTGGTCCCGCTCCTCTGGAGCCTCAGGAAGACCCCCAGACAGGGGGCCGACAACTGCACCACTTAGGCCGAATGGGGGACCCGTTTCGGACTTAGACGGCAAGTGGTCCCGCTCCTCTGGAGCCTCAGGAAGACCTCCAGACCGTGGACCACCAACTGCACCACTCGGGCCGAGTAGGGGACCCGTTTCGGCCTTAGACGCCACGTGGTCCCGCTCCTCTGGAGCCTCAGGAAGACCTCCAGACCGTGGACCACCAACTGCACCACTCGGGCCGAGTAGGGGACCCGTTTCGGCCTTAGACGCCACGTGGTCCCGCTCCTCTGGAGCCTCAGGAAGACCTCCAGACCGTGGACCACCAACTGCACCACTCGGGCCGAGTAGGGGACCCGTGTCGGCCTTAGACGCCACGTGGTCCCGCTCCTCTGGAGCCTCAGGAAGACCTCCAGACCGTGGACCACCAACTGCACCACTCAGTCCGACCAGGGGACCCGTTTCGGCCTTAGACGCCACGTGGTCCTGCTCCTCTGGAGCCTCAGGAAGACCTCCAGACCGGGGGTCACCAACGGCACCACTCAGTCCGACCAGGGGACCCGTTTCGGCCTTAGACGCCACGTGGTCCTGCTCCTCTGGAGCCTCAGGAAGACCTCCAGACCGGGGGTCACCAACGGCACCACTCAGTCCGACCAGGGGACCCGAATCGGCCTTAGACGCCACGGGGTCCCGCTCCTCTGGAGCCTCAGGAAGACTTCCAGACCAGGGGCCACCTTTCTTATATGTCAAACGACCACTGTCCTGCAAAACAGGCCCACAAAACGGTACCAGGCGAAGCCCATAAATTCACAGTGAGCGGACTGTGAAATTTCTTATTTTCGAGACCCCTGCTAACCCTATATTACCATCCCTGGTAGTCTAAAACGAACCCATGGGAGTCTAGCAGAAAAATGACTTAGAAAAAAAACGCTTGGTTTTTCAAACGAAGCCAAGGAATCCACAGTGAGCGGACTGTGAAATTTCTTGTTTAACAATTTATAATAATAATAATAGTTAATAATAAGAATAATAATTAGAATAATAATAAGAATAATAATAATAAGAATAATAATAATAATAATAATAATAAGAATAATAATAAGAATAAGAATAAGAAGAATAACAATAAGAGTAACAATACAAAGAAGAATAACAATAAGAATAAGAGGAATAACAATAAGAAATCAGGTCTCAGCACCAATCCCACATGCTCTCTGTCCCTCCCTTGCCATGGGAGCCCACACACACACACACACACACACACACACACACACACACACACACACACACACACACACACACACACACACACACACACACACACACACACACACACACAACACCTCTATCTCTACCCAGGAATAGGAGGCTCAGCTCTGGTGTGTGTGTTTCCAGCTTCCCCCTACAGGCCCCCACACACACAACACCTCTATCTCTACCCAGGAATAGGAGGCTCAGCTCTGGGATGAGTGTTTCCAGCTTCCCCCTATAGGCCCACACACACACAAGTCCTCTGTCTCTACCCAGGAATAGGAGGCTCAGCACTGTTGTGTGTGTTTCCAGCTTCCCCCTATAGTCCCCACACACAAAATACCTCTATTTCTACCCAGGAAAAGGAGGCTCAGCTCTGGTGTGTGTGTTTCCAGCTTCCCCCTATAGGCCCCCACACACACACACACACAACACCTCTATCTCTACCCAGGAATAGGAGGCTCAGCTCTGGGATGAGTGTTTCCAGCTTCCCCCTATGGGCCCAAACACACAAGTCCTCTGTCTCTACCCAGGAATAGGAGGCTCAGCACTGGTGTGTGTGTGTTTCCAGCTTCCCCCTATAGTCCCCACACACAAAATACCTCTATTTCTACCCAGGAAAAGGAGGCTCAGCTCTGGTGTGTGTGTTTCCAGCTTCCCCCTATAGTCCCCACACACAAAATACCTCTATTTCTACCCAGGAAAAGGAGGCTCAGCTCTGGTGTGTGTGTTTCCAGCTTCCCCCTATAGGCCCCCCCCCACACACACAACACCTCTATCTCTACCCAGGAATAGGAGGCTCAGCTCTGGGAGGAGTGTTTCCAGCTTCCCCCTATAGGCCCAAACACACAAGTCCTCTGTCTCTACCCAGGAATAGGAGGCTCAGCACTGGTGTGTGTGTGTGTTTCCAGCTTCCCCCTATAGTCCCCACACACAAAATACCTCTATTTCTACCCAGGAAAAGGAGGCTCAGCTCTGGTGTGTGTGTTTCCAGCTTCCCCCTATAGGCCCCCCCACACACACACAACACCCCTATCTCTACCCAGGAATAGGAGGCTCAGCTCTGGGATGAGTGTTTCCAGCTTCCCCCTATGGGCCCAAACACACAAGTCCTCTGTCTCTACCCAGGAATAGGAGGCTCAGCACTGGTGTGTGTGTGTGTTTCCAGCTTCCCCCTATAGTCCCCACACACAAAATACCTCCATCCCTACCCAGGAATAGGAGCCTCAACTCGGGGATGTGTGTTTCCAGCTTCCCCCCATAGGCCCACACTCACTCTATCCCTACCCAGGAATTGGAGGCCCAGCTCTGGGATAAGTGTTTCCATCTCCCCCTGTAGACCCATACCCACACACACACACACACACACACACACACACACACACACACACACACACACACACACACACACACACACACACACACACACACACACACACACACACACACACACACACACAC
>NW_027641178.1:20000-25000 GCF_949987615.1 Pollachius pollachius
GACCCGTTTCGGCCTCAGACTCTGAGTGGACCCGCTCCTCTGGAGCCTCAGGAAGACCTCCAGACAGGGGGCCACCAACTGCACCACTTAGGCCGAGTAGGGGACCCGTTTCGGCCTCAGACTCTGAGTGGTCCCTCTCCTCTGGAGCCTCAGGAAGACCTCCAGACAGGGGGCCACCAACTGCACCACTTAGGCCGAATGGGGGACCCGTTTCGGCCTCAGACTCTGAGTGGTCCCGCTCCTCTGGAGCCTCAGGAAGACCTCCAGACAGGGGGCCCACTAACTGCACCACTTAGGCCGAGTAGGGGACCCGTTTCGGCCTCAGACTCTGAGTGGACCCGCTCCTCTGGAGCCTCAAGAAGACCTCCAGACAGGGGGCCACCAACTGCACCACTCAGGCCGAGTAGGGGACCCGTTTCGGCCTCAGACACTGAGTGGTCCCGCTCCTCTGGAGCCTCAGGAAGACCTCCAGACAGGGGGCCCGCTTACTGCACCACTTAGGCCGAGTAGGGGACCCGTTTCGGCCTCAGACTCTGAGTGGACCCGCTCCTCTGGAGCCTCACCAAGACCCCCAGACAGGGGGCCACCAACTGCACCACTTAGGCCGAGTAGGGGACCCGTTTCGGCCTCAGACTCTGAGTGGACCCGCTCCTCTGGAGCCTCAAGAAGACCTCCAGACAGGGGGCCACCAACTGCACCACTCAGGCCGAGTAGGGGACCCGTTTCGGCCTCAGACACTGAGTGGTCCCGCTCCTCTGGAGCCTCAGGAAGACCTCCAGACAGGGGGCCCGCTTACTGCACCACTTAGGCCGAGTAGGGGACCCGTTTCGGCCTCAGACTCTGAGTGGACCCGCTCCTCTGGAGCCTCACCAAGACCCCCAGACAGGGGGCCACCAACTGCACCACTTAGGCCGAGTAGGGGACCCGTTTCGGCCTCAGACTCTGAGTGGACCCGCTCCTCTGGAGCCTCAAGAAGACCTCCAGACAGGGGGCCACCAACTGCACCACTCAGGCCGAGTAGGGGACCCGTTTCGGCCTCAGACTCTGAGTGGACCCGCTCCTCTGGAGCCTCAGGAAGACCTCCAGACAGGGGGCCCACTAACTGCACCACATGGGCCGAGTAGGGGACCCGTTTCGGACTTAGACGCCAAGTGGTCCCGCACCCCTGGATGGTTCTAGAGACCCCCAGACCAGGGGCCACCAACTGCACCACTTGGGCCGAGTAGGGGACCCGTTTCGGCCTTAGACGCCACGTGGTCCCGCTCCTCTGGAGCCTCAGGAAGACCTCCAGACCGGGGGCCACCAACGGCACCACTCAGTCCGACCAGGGGACACCTTTCGGCCTTAGACGCCACGTGGTCCCGCTCCTCTGGAGCCTCAGGAAGACCTCCAGGGCCAGGGGCCACCTTTCCTATATGCCAAACAACCACTGTCCTGCAAAACAGGCCCACAAAACGGTATCAGGCGAAGCCCATAAATCCACAGTGAGCGGACTGTGAAACTTCTTATTTTCGACACCCCTGGTATATATTACCATCCCTGGTAGTCTAAAACGAACCCATGGGAGTCTAAAATGAACCCATGGGATTCTAAACACAACCCATGGTAGTCTAAAACGAACCCATGGGAGTCTAGCAAAAAAAGAACTTAGAAAAATAACGCTTGGATTTTCATTCCTCCAGGCTCACACCGACTCACTGCACAACTCAGTCCGAGTAGGGGACCCATATCGGACTCAGACTCTGAGTGGACCCGCTGCTCTGGAGCCTCAGGAAGACCTCCAGACAGGGGGCCACCAACTGCACCACTTAGGCCGAATAGGGGACCCGTTTCGGACTCAGACTCTGCGTGGTCCCGCTCCTCTGGAGCTGCAGGAAGACCCCCAGACAGGGGGCCACCGACTGCCCCACTTAGGCCGAATAGGGGACCCGTTTCGGCCTCAGACTCTGCGTGGTCCCGCTCCTCTGGAGCCTCAGGAAGACCTCCAGACCTGGGGCCCACCAACTGCCCCACTTAGGCCGAGAAGGGGACCCGTTTCGGCCAAAGACTCTGAGTGGACCCGCTGCTCTGGAGCCTCAGGAAGACCTCCAGACAGGGGGCCACCAACTGCACCACTTAGGCCGAATAGGGGACCCGTTTCGGACTCAGACTCGGAGTGGTCCCGCTCCTCTGGAGCATCAGGAAGACCTCCAGACAGGGGGCCACCAACTGCCCCACTTAGGCCGAGTAGGGGACCCGTTTCGGCCTCAGACTCTGCGTGGTCCCGCTCCTCTGGAGCATCAGGAAGACCTCCAGACAGGGGGCCACCCACTGCCCCACTTAGGCCGAGTAAGGGACCCGTTTCGGCCTCAGACTCTGCGTGGTCCCGCTCCTCTGGAGCCGCAGGAAGACCTCCAGACCTGGGGCCACCAACTGCCCCACTTAGGCCGAGAAGGGGACCCGTTTCGGCCTCAGACTCTGAGTGGACCCGCTGCTCTGGAGCCTCAGGAAGACCTCCAGACAGGGGGCAACTAACTGCCCCACTTAGGCCGAGAAGGGGACCCGTTTCGGCCTCAGACTCTGAGTGGTCCCGCTCCTCTGGAGCCTCAGGAAGACCCCCAGACAGGGGGCCACCAACTGCACCACTTAGGCCGAGTAGGGGACCCGTTTCGGCCTCAGACTCTGCGTGGTCCCGCTCCTCTGGAGCCGCAGGAAGACCTCCAGACCTGGGGCCACCAACTGCCCCACTTAGGCCGAGAAGGGGACCCGTTTCGGCCTCAGACTCTGAGTGGACCCGCTGCTCTGGAGCCTCAGGAAGACCTCCAGACAGGGGGCCACTAACTGCCCCACTTTGGCCGAGAAGGGGACCCGTTTCGGCCTCAGACTCTGAGTGGTCCCGCTCCTCTGGAGCCTCAGGAAGACCCCCAGACAGGGGGCCGACAACTGCACCACTTAGGCCGAATGGGGGACCCGTTTCGGACTTAGACGGCAAGTGGTCCCGCTCCTCTGGAGCCTCAGGAAGACCTCCAGACCGTGGACCACCAACTGCACCACTCGGGCCGAGTAGGGGACCCGTTTCGGCCTTAGACGCCACGTGGTCCCGCTCCTCTGGAGCCTCAGGAAGACCTCCAGACCGTGGACCACCAACTGCACCACTCGGGCCGAGTAGGGGACCCGTTTCGGCCTTAGACGCCACGTGGTCCCGCTCCTCTGGAGCCTCAGGAAGACCTCCAGACCGTGGACCACCAACTGCACCACTCGGGCCGAGTAGGGGACCCGTGTCGGCCTTAGACGCCACGTGGTCCCGCTCCTCTGGAGCCTCAGGAAGACCTCCAGACCGTGGACCACCAACTGCACCACTCAGTCCGACCAGGGGACCCGTTTCGGCCTTAGACGCCACGTGGTCCTGCTCCTCTGGAGCCTCAGGAAGACCTCCAGACCGGGGGTCACCAACGGCACCACTCAGTCCGACCAGGGGACCCGTTTCGGCCTTAGACGCCACGTGGTCCTGCTCCTCTGGAGCCTCAGGAAGACCTCCAGACCGGGGGTCACCAACGGCACCACTCAGTCCGACCAGGGGACCCGAATCGGCCTTAGACGCCACGGGGTCCCGCTCCTCTGGAGCCTCAGGAAGACTTCCAGACCAGGGGCCACCTTTCTTATATGTCAAACGACCACTGTCCTGCAAAACAGGCCCACAAAACGGTACCAGAGCGAAGCCCATAAATTCACAGTGAGCGGACTGTGAAATTTCTTATTTTCGAGACCCCTGCTAACCCTATATTACCATCCCTGGTAGTCTAAAACGAACCCATGGGAGTCTAGCAGAAAAATGACTTAGAAAAAAAACGCTTGGTTTTTCAAACGAAGCCAAGGAATCCACAGTGAGCGGACTGTGAAATTTCTTGTTTAACAATTTATAATAATAATAATAGTTAATAATAAGAATAATAATTAGAATAATAATAAGAATAATAATAATAAGAATAATAATAATAATAATAATAATAAGAATAATAATAAGAATAAGAATAAGAAGAATAACAATAAGAGTAACAATACAAAGAAGAATAACAATAAGAATAAGAGGAATAACAATAAGAAATCAGGTCTCAGCACCAATCCCACATGCTCTCTGTCCCTCCCTTGCCATGGGAGCCCACACACACACACACACACACACACACACACACACACACACACACACACACACACACACACACACACACACACACACACACACACACACACACACACACAACACCTCTATCTCTACCCAGGAATAGGAGGCTCAGCTCTGGTGTGTGTGTTTCCAGCTTCCCCCTACAGGCCCCCACACACACAACACCTCTATCTCTACCCAGGAATAGGAGGCTCAGCTCTGGGATGAGTGTTTCCAGCTTCCCCCTATAGGCCCACACACACACAAGTCCTCTGTCTCTACCCAGGAATAGGAGGCTCAGCACTGTTGTGTGTGTTTCCAGCTTCCCCCTATAGTCCCCACACACAAAATACCTCTATTTCTACCCAGGAAAAGGAGGCTCAGCTCTGGTGTGTGTGTTTCCAGCTTCCCCCTATAGGCCCCCACACACACACACACACAACACCTCTATCTCTACCCAGGAATAGGAGGCTCAGCTCTGGGATGAGTGTTTCCAGCTTCCCCCTATGGGCCCAAACACACAAGTCCTCTGTCTCTACCCAGGAATAGGAGGCTCAGCACTGGTGTGTGTGTGTTTCCAGCTTCCCCCTATAGTCCCCACACACAAAATACCTCTATTTCTACCCAGGAAAAGGAGGCTCAGCTCTGGTGTGTGTGTTTCCAGCTTCCCCCTATAGTCCCCACACACAAAATACCTCTATTTCTACCCAGGAAAAGGAGGCTCAGCTCTGGTGTGTGTGTTTCCAGCTTCCCCCTATAGGCCCCCCCCCACACACACAACACCTCTATCTCTACCCAGGAATAGGAGGCTCAGCTCTGGGAGGAGTGTTTCCAGCTTCCCCCTATAGGCCCAAACACA
>NW_027641178.1:35000-40000 GCF_949987615.1 Pollachius pollachius
CGTTTCGGCCTCAGACTCTGAGTGGTCCCGCTCCTCTGGAGCCTCAGGAAGACCTCCAGACAGGGGGCCCACTAACTGCACCACTCAGGCCGAGTAGGGGACCCGTTTCGGCCTCAGACTCTGAGTGGTCCCGCTCCTCTGGAGCCTCAGGAAGACCTCCAGACAGGGGACCCACTAACTGCACCACTCAGGCCGAGTAGGGGAACCGTTCCGGCCTCAGACTCTGAGTGGTCCCGCTCCTCTGGAGCCTCACCAAGACCTCCAGACAGGGGGCCCACTAACTGCACCACTTAGGCCGAGTAGGGGACCCGTTTCGGCCTCAGACTCTGAGTGGACCCGCTCCTCTGGGGCCTCAGGAAGACCTCCAGACAGGGGGCCACCAACTGCACCATTCAGTCCGAGTAGGGGACCCGTTTCGGCCTCAGACTCTGAGTGGACCCGCTCCTCTGGAGCCTCAGGAAGACCTCCAGACAGGGGGCCCACTAACTCCACCACTTAGGCCGAGTAGGGGACCCGTTTCGGCCTCAGACTCTGAGTGGACCCACTCCTCTGGAGCCTCAGGAAGACCTCCAGACAGGGGGCCCACTAACTGCACCACTTAGGCCGAGTAGGGGACCCGTTTCGGCCTCAGACTCTGAGTGGACCCGCTCCTCTGGAGCCTCAGGAAGACCTCCAGACAGGGGGCCACCAACTGCACCACTTAGGCCGAGTAGGGGACCCGTTTCGGCCTCAGACTCTGAGTGGTCCCTCTCCTCTGGAGCCTCAGGAAGACCTCCAGACAGGGGGCCACCAACTGCACCACTTAGGCCGAATGGGGGACCCGTTTCGGCCTCAGACTCTGAGTGGTCCCGCTCCTCTGGAGCCTCAGGAAGACCTCCAGACAGGGGGCCCACTAACTGCACCACTTAGGCCGAGTAGGGGACCCGTTTCGGCCTCAGACTCTGAGTGGACCCGCTCCTCTGGAGCCTCAAGAAGACCTCCAGACAGGGGGCCACCAACTGCACCACTCAGGCCGAGTAGGGGACCCGTTTCGGCCTCAGACACTGAGTGGTCCCGCTCCTCTGGAGCCTCAGGAAGACCTCCAGACAGGGGGCCCGCTTACTGCACCACTTAGGCCGAGTAGGGGACCCGTTTCGGCCTCAGACTCTGAGTGGACCCGCTCCTCTGGAGCCTCACCAAGACCCCCAGACAGGGGGCCACCAACTGCACCACTTAGGCCGAGTAGGGGACCCGTTTCGGCCTCAGACTCTGAGTGGACCCGCTCCTCTGGAGCCTCAAGAAGACCTCCAGACAGGGGGCCACCAACTGCACCACTCAGGCCGAGTAGGGGACCCGTTTCGGCCTCAGACACTGAGTGGTCCCGCTCCTCTGGAGCCTCAGGAAGACCTCCAGACAGGGGGCCCGCTTACTGCACCACTTAGGCCGAGTAGGGGACCCGTTTCGGCCTCAGACTCTGAGTGGACCCGCTCCTCTGGAGCCTCACCAAGACCCCCAGACAGGGGGCCACCAACTGCACCACTTAGGCCGAGTAGGGGACCCGTTTCGGCCTCAGACTCTGAGTGGACCCGCTCCTCTGGAGCCTCAAGAAGACCTCCAGACAGGGGGCCACCAACTGCACCACTCAGGCCGAGTAGGGGACCCGTTTCGGCCTCAGACTCTGAGTGGACCCGCTCCTCTGGAGCCTCAGGAAGACCTCCAGACAGGGGGCCCACTAACTGCACCACATGGGCCGAGTAGGGGACCCGTTTCGGACTTAGACGCCAAGTGGTCCCGCACCCCTGGATGGTTCTAGAGACCCCCAGACCAGGGGCCACCAACTGCACCACTTGGGCCGAGTAGGGGACCCGTTTCGGCCTTAGACGCCACGTGGTCCCGCTCCTCTGGAGCCTCAGGAAGACCTCCAGACCGGGGGCCACCAACGGCACCACTCAGTCCGACCAGGGGACACCTTTCGGCCTTAGACGCCACGTGGTCCCGCTCCTCTGGAGCCTCAGGAAGACCTCCAGGGCCAGGGGCCACCTTTCCTATATGCCAAACAACCACTGTCCTGCAAAACAGGCCCACAAAACGGTATCAGGCGAAGCCCATAAATCCACAGTGAGCGGACTGTGAAACTTCTTATTTTCGACACCCCTGGTATATATTACCATCCCTGGTAGTCTAAAACGAACCCATGGGAGTCTAAAATGAACCCATGGGATTCTAAACACAACCCATGGTAGTCTAAAACGAACCCATGGGAGTCTAGCAAAAAAAGAACTTAGAAAAATAACGCTTGGATTTTCATTCCTCCAGGCTCACACCGACTCACTGCACAACTCAGTCCGAGTAGGGGACCCATATCGGACTCAGACTCTGAGTGGACCCGCTGCTCTGGAGCCTCAGGAAGACCTCCAGACAGGGGGCCACCAACTGCACCACTTAGGCCGAATAGGGGACCCGTTTCGGACTCAGACTCTGCGTGGTCCCGCTCCTCTGGAGCTGCAGGAAGACCCCCAGACAGGGGGCCACCGACTGCCCCACTTAGGCCGAATAGGGGACCCGTTTCGGCCTCAGACTCTGCGTGGTCCCGCTCCTCTGGAGCCTCAGGAAGACCTCCAGACCTGGGGCCCACCAACTGCCCCACTTAGGCCGAGAAGGGGACCCGTTTCGGCCAAAGACTCTGAGTGGACCCGCTGCTCTGGAGCCTCAGGAAGACCTCCAGACAGGGGGCCACCAACTGCACCACTTAGGCCGAATAGGGGACCCGTTTCGGACTCAGACTCGGAGTGGTCCCGCTCCTCTGGAGCATCAGGAAGACCTCCAGACAGGGGGCCACCAACTGCCCCACTTAGGCCGAGTAGGGGACCCGTTTCGGCCTCAGACTCTGCGTGGTCCCGCTCCTCTGGAGCATCAGGAAGACCTCCAGACAGGGGGCCACCCACTGCCCCACTTAGGCCGAGTAAGGGACCCGTTTCGGCCTCAGACTCTGCGTGGTCCCGCTCCTCTGGAGCCGCAGGAAGACCTCCAGACCTGGGGCCACCAACTGCCCCACTTAGGCCGAGAAGGGGACCCGTTTCGGCCTCAGACTCTGAGTGGACCCGCTGCTCTGGAGCCTCAGGAAGACCTCCAGACAGGGGGCAACTAACTGCCCCACTTAGGCCGAGAAGGGGACCCGTTTCGGCCTCAGACTCTGAGTGGTCCCGCTCCTCTGGAGCCTCAGGAAGACCCCCAGACAGGGGGCCACCAACTGCACCACTTAGGCCGAGTAGGGGACCCGTTTCGGCCTCAGACTCTGCGTGGTCCCGCTCCTCTGGAGCCGCAGGAAGACCTCCAGACCTGGGGCCACCAACTGCCCCACTTAGGCCGAGAAGGGGACCCGTTTCGGCCTCAGACTCTGAGTGGACCCGCTGCTCTGGAGCCTCAGGAAGACCTCCAGACAGGGGGCCACTAACTGCCCCACTTTGGCCGAGAAGGGGACCCGTTTCGGCCTCAGACTCTGAGTGGTCCCGCTCCTCTGGAGCCTCAGGAAGACCCCCAGACAGGGGGCCGACAACTGCACCACTTAGGCCGAATGGGGGACCCGTTTCGGACTTAGACGGCAAGTGGTCCCGCTCCTCTGGAGCCTCAGGAAGACCTCCAGACCGTGGACCACCAACTGCACCACTCGGGCCGAGTAGGGGACCCGTTTCGGCCTTAGACGCCACGTGGTCCCGCTCCTCTGGAGCCTCAGGAAGACCTCCAGACCGTGGACCACCAACTGCACCACTCGGGCCGAGTAGGGGACCCGTTTCGGCCTTAGACGCCACGTGGTCCCGCTCCTCTGGAGCCTCAGGAAGACCTCCAGACCGTGGACCACCAACTGCACCACTCGGGCCGAGTAGGGGACCCGTGTCGGCCTTAGACGCCACGTGGTCCCGCTCCTCTGGAGCCTCAGGAAGACCTCCAGACCGTGGACCACCAACTGCACCACTCAGTCCGACCAGGGGACCCGTTTCGGCCTTAGACGCCACGTGGTCCTGCTCCTCTGGAGCCTCAGGAAGACCTCCAGACCGGGGGTCACCAACGGCACCACTCAGTCCGACCAGGGGACCCGTTTCGGCCTTAGACGCCACGTGGTCCTGCTCCTCTGGAGCCTCAGGAAGACCTCCAGACCGGGGGTCACCAACGGCACCACTCAGTCCGACCAGGGGACCCGAATCGGCCTTAGACGCCACGGGGTCCCGCTCCTCTGGAGCCTCAGGAAGACTTCCAGACCAGGGGCCACCTTTCTTATATGTCAAACGACCACTGTCCTGCAAAACAGGCCCACAAAACGGTACCAGGCGAAGCCCATAAATTCACAGTGAGCGGACTGTGAAATTTCTTATTTTCGAGACCCCTGCTAACCCTATATTACCATCCCTGGTAGTCTAAAACGAACCCATGGGAGTCTAGCAGAAAAATGACTTAGAAAAAAAACGCTTGGTTTTTCAAACGAAGCCAAGGAATCCACAGTGAGCGGACTGTGAAATTTCTTGTTTAACAATTTATAATAATAATAATAGTTAATAATAAGAATAATAATTAGAATAATAATAAGAATAATAATAATAAGAATAATAATAATAATAATAATAATAAGAATAATAATAAGAATAAGAATAAGAAGAATAACAATAAGAGTAACAATACAAAGAAGAATAACAATAAGAATAAGAGGAATAACAATAAGAAATCAGGTCTCAGCACCAATCCCACATGCTCTCTGTCCCTCCCTTGCCATGGGAGCCCACACACACACACACACACACACACACACACACACACACACACACACACACACACACACACACACACACACACACACACACACACACACACACACACAACACCTCTATCTCTACCCAGGAATAGGAGGCTCAGCTCTGGTGTGTGTGTTTCCAGCTTCCCCCTACAGGCCCCCACACACACAACACCTCTATCTCTACCCAGGAATAGGAGGCTCAGCTCTGGGATGAGTGTTTCCAGCTTCCCCCTAT
>NW_027641178.1:50000-55000 GCF_949987615.1 Pollachius pollachius
TCGCCAACATGCCGGACCGCTTGGGTCCGTGGGCTGAAGGGACGGGGCACCAGCAGTCACCTATTGACTGTGCACCTACTGTCTCCGACCTATACTAGGATGGGGGTATGTCCTTCAAAACAGGCCCACAAAACGGTATCAGGCGAAGCCCATAAATCCACAGTGAGCGGACTGTGAAACTTCTTATTTTCGACACCCCTGGTATATATTACCATCCCTGGTAGTCTAAAACGAACCCATGGGAGTCTAAAATGAACCCATGGGATTCTAAACACAACCCATGGTAGTCTAAAACGAACCCATGGGAGTCTAGCAAAAAAAGAACTTAGAAAAATAACGCTTGGATTTTCATTCCTCCAGGCTCACACCGACTCACTGCACCACCCAGTCCGAGTAGGGGACCCGTTTCGGACTCAGACTCTGAGTGGTCCCTCTACTCTGGAGCCTCAGGAAGACCTCCAGACAGGGGGCCACCAACTGCACCACTTTGGCCGAATGGGGGACCCGTTTCGGCCTCAGACTCTGAGTGGTCCCGCTCCTCTGGAGCCTCAGGAAGACCTCCAGACAGGGGGCCCACTAACTGCACCACTTAGGCCGAGTAGGGGACCCGTTTCGGCCTCAGACTCTGAGTGGTCCCGCTCCTCTGGAGCCTCAGGAAGACCTCCAGACAGGGGGCCCACTAACTGCACCACTCAGGCCGAGTAGGGGACCCGTTTCGGCCTCAGACTCTGAGTGGTCCCGCTCCTCTGGAGCCTCAGGAAGACCTCCAGACAGGGGACCCACTAACTGCACCACTCAGGCCGAGTAGGGGAACCGTTCCGGCCTCAGACTCTGAGTGGTCCCGCTCCTCTGGAGCCTCACCAAGACCTCCAGACAGGGGGCCCACTAACTGCACCACTTAGGCCGAGTAGGGGACCCGTTTCGGCCTCAGACTCTGAGTGGACCCGCTCCTCTGGGGCCTCAGGAAGACCTCCAGACAGGGGGCCACCAACTGCACCATTCAGTCCGAGTAGGGGACCCGTTTCGGCCTCAGACTCTGAGTGGACCCGCTCCTCTGGAGCCTCAGGAAGACCTCCAGACAGGGGGCCCACTAACTCCACCACTTAGGCCGAGTAGGGGACCCGTTTCGGCCTCAGACTCTGAGTGGACCCACTCCTCTGGAGCCTCAGGAAGACCTCCAGACAGGGGGCCCACTAACTGCACCACTTAGGCCGAGTAGGGGACCCGTTTCGGCCTCAGACTCTGAGTGGACCCGCTCCTCTGGAGCCTCAGGAAGACCTCCAGACAGGGGGCCACCAACTGCACCACTTAGGCCGAGTAGGGGACCCGTTTCGGCCTCAGACTCTGAGTGGTCCCTCTCCTCTGGAGCCTCAGGAAGACCTCCAGACAGGGGGCCACCAACTGCACCACTTAGGCCGAATGGGGGACCCGTTTCGGCCTCAGACTCTGAGTGGTCCCGCTCCTCTGGAGCCTCAGGAAGACCTCCAGACAGGGGGCCCACTAACTGCACCACTTAGGCCGAGTAGGGGACCCGTTTCGGCCTCAGACTCTGAGTGGACCCGCTCCTCTGGAGCCTCAAGAAGACCTCCAGACAGGGGGCCACCAACTGCACCACTCAGGCCGAGTAGGGGACCCGTTTCGGCCTCAGACACTGAGTGGTCCCGCTCCTCTGGAGCCTCAGGAAGACCTCCAGACAGGGGGCCCGCTTACTGCACCACTTAGGCCGAGTAGGGGACCCGTTTCGGCCTCAGACTCTGAGTGGACCCGCTCCTCTGGAGCCTCACCAAGACCCCCAGACAGGGGGCCACCAACTGCACCACTTAGGCCGAGTAGGGGACCCGTTTCGGCCTCAGACTCTGAGTGGACCCGCTCCTCTGGAGCCTCAAGAAGACCTCCAGACAGGGGGCCACCAACTGCACCACTCAGGCCGAGTAGGGGACCCGTTTCGGCCTCAGACACTGAGTGGTCCCGCTCCTCTGGAGCCTCAGGAAGACCTCCAGACAGGGGGCCCGCTTACTGCACCACTTAGGCCGAGTAGGGGACCCGTTTCGGCCTCAGACTCTGAGTGGACCCGCTCCTCTGGAGCCTCACCAAGACCCCCAGACAGGGGGCCACCAACTGCACCACTTAGGCCGAGTAGGGGACCCGTTTCGGCCTCAGACTCTGAGTGGACCCGCTCCTCTGGAGCCTCAAGAAGACCTCCAGACAGGGGGCCACCAACTGCACCACTCAGGCCGAGTAGGGGACCCGTTTCGGCCTCAGACTCTGAGTGGACCCGCTCCTCTGGAGCCTCAGGAAGACCTCCAGACAGGGGGCCCACTAACTGCACCACATGGGCCGAGTAGGGGACCCGTTTCGGACTTAGACGCCAAGTGGTCCCGCACCCCTGGATGGTTCTAGAGACCCCCAGACCAGGGGCCACCAACTGCACCACTTGGGCCGAGTAGGGGACCCGTTTCGGCCTTAGACGCCACGTGGTCCCGCTCCTCTGGAGCCTCAGGAAGACCTCCAGACCGGGGGCCACCAACGGCACCACTCAGTCCGACCAGGGGACACCTTTCGGCCTTAGACGCCACGTGGTCCCGCTCCTCTGGAGCCTCAGGAAGACCTCCAGGGCCAGGGGCCACCTTTCCTATATGCCAAACAACCACTGTCCTGCAAAACAGGCCCACAAAACGGTATCAGGCGAAGCCCATAAATCCACAGTGAGCGGACTGTGAAACTTCTTATTTTCGACACCCCTGGTATATATTACCATCCCTGGTAGTCTAAAACGAACCCATGGGAGTCTAAAATGAACCCATGGGATTCTAAACACAACCCATGGTAGTCTAAAACGAACCCATGGGAGTCTAGCAAAAAAAGAACTTAGAAAAATAACGCTTGGATTTTCATTCCTCCAGGCTCACACCGACTCACTGCACAACTCAGTCCGAGTAGGGGACCCATATCGGACTCAGACTCTGAGTGGACCCGCTGCTCTGGAGCCTCAGGAAGACCTCCAGACAGGGGGCCACCAACTGCACCACTTAGGCCGAATAGGGGACCCGTTTCGGACTCAGACTCTGCGTGGTCCCGCTCCTCTGGAGCTGCAGGAAGACCCCCAGACAGGGGGCCACCGACTGCCCCACTTAGGCCGAATAGGGGACCCGTTTCGGCCTCAGACTCTGCGTGGTCCCGCTCCTCTGGAGCCTCAGGAAGACCTCCAGACCTGGGGCCCACCAACTGCCCCACTTAGGCCGAGAAGGGGACCCGTTTCGGCCAAAGACTCTGAGTGGACCCGCTGCTCTGGAGCCTCAGGAAGACCTCCAGACAGGGGGCCACCAACTGCACCACTTAGGCCGAATAGGGGACCCGTTTCGGACTCAGACTCGGAGTGGTCCCGCTCCTCTGGAGCATCAGGAAGACCTCCAGACAGGGGGCCACCAACTGCCCCACTTAGGCCGAGTAGGGGACCCGTTTCGGCCTCAGACTCTGCGTGGTCCCGCTCCTCTGGAGCATCAGGAAGACCTCCAGACAGGGGGCCACCCACTGCCCCACTTAGGCCGAGTAAGGGACCCGTTTCGGCCTCAGACTCTGCGTGGTCCCGCTCCTCTGGAGCCGCAGGAAGACCTCCAGACCTGGGGCCACCAACTGCCCCACTTAGGCCGAGAAGGGGACCCGTTTCGGCCTCAGACTCTGAGTGGACCCGCTGCTCTGGAGCCTCAGGAAGACCTCCAGACAGGGGGCAACTAACTGCCCCACTTAGGCCGAGAAGGGGACCCGTTTCGGCCTCAGACTCTGAGTGGTCCCGCTCCTCTGGAGCCTCAGGAAGACCCCCAGACAGGGGGCCACCAACTGCACCACTTAGGCCGAGTAGGGGACCCGTTTCGGCCTCAGACTCTGCGTGGTCCCGCTCCTCTGGAGCCGCAGGAAGACCTCCAGACCTGGGGCCACCAACTGCCCCACTTAGGCCGAGAAGGGGACCCGTTTCGGCCTCAGACTCTGAGTGGACCCGCTGCTCTGGAGCCTCAGGAAGACCTCCAGACAGGGGGCCACTAACTGCCCCACTTTGGCCGAGAAGGGGACCCGTTTCGGCCTCAGACTCTGAGTGGTCCCGCTCCTCTGGAGCCTCAGGAAGACCCCCAGACAGGGGGCCGACAACTGCACCACTTAGGCCGAATGGGGGACCCGTTTCGGACTTAGACGGCAAGTGGTCCCGCTCCTCTGGAGCCTCAGGAAGACCTCCAGACCGTGGACCACCAACTGCACCACTCGGGCCGAGTAGGGGACCCGTTTCGGCCTTAGACGCCACGTGGTCCCGCTCCTCTGGAGCCTCAGGAAGACCTCCAGACCGTGGACCACCAACTGCACCACTCGGGCCGAGTAGGGGACCCGTTTCGGCCTTAGACGCCACGTGGTCCCGCTCCTCTGGAGCCTCAGGAAGACCTCCAGACCGTGGACCACCAACTGCACCACTCGGGCCGAGTAGGGGACCCGTGTCGGCCTTAGACGCCACGTGGTCCCGCTCCTCTGGAGCCTCAGGAAGACCTCCAGACCGTGGACCACCAACTGCACCACTCAGTCCGACCAGGGGACCCGTTTCGGCCTTAGACGCCACGTGGTCCTGCTCCTCTGGAGCCTCAGGAAGACCTCCAGACCGGGGGTCACCAACGGCACCACTCAGTCCGACCAGGGGACCCGTTTCGGCCTTAGACGCCACGTGGTCCTGCTCCTCTGGAGCCTCAGGAAGACCTCCAGACCGGGGGTCACCAACGGCACCACTCAGTCCGACCAGGGGACCCGAATCGGCCTTAGACGCCACGGGGTCCCGCTCCTCTGGAGCCTCAGGAAGACTTCCAGACCAGGGGCCACCTTTCTTATATGTCAAACGACCACTGTCCTGCAAAACAGGCCCACAAAACGGTACCAGGCGAAGCCCATAAATTCACAGTGAGCGGACTGTGAAATTTCTTATTTTCGAGACCCCTGCTAACCCTATATTACCATCCCTGGTAGTC
>NW_027641177.1:5000-7866 GCF_949987615.1 Pollachius pollachius
GGGGGTTTAATTAACGTACATTATAGGATTATAGGAATTATATTATAGGAAGCAATGTTACAGCAGGGGGCGTGCATTACGGTCTTTATTGTCATACCCTCAAGTGTAATATTGTAATTATCTACAGTTACCTTCAAAATAACAGATATGGTTTAAATATGGTGATGCTGTGGAGCATTTTGCGATAAAAGAATATTCGATTTTTTTTTTGTCCATGGACAGATTTTGACGTCCACAAATTTCACGTTCTTTTTGTAGGAAATCGGTCAGACCTGCTATCAGGAAATAATGGATTTAATCCGGAGGAATGTGGTTTATATATGACGTATCCCTTGTAGCATGGATGGATTATCACCAATAATGTGACACAGACACATATTATCCGAATTTCTCTGTGCCGGGATCACTGAATTTGCTTTAATAATTGTAGTCCCCAACTTTCATGGCCACAACTATTTATAACAACGTGTAGTTGTTATAAATAGTTGTATAGTTGTATTAAGTTAGTTGTATTAAGTTACAAGGATGAATCTTTGTGGATCTCGCATCTATGTGGACTGTGGACAATTTGTATTTAGTTTTCATTCAAATAATGGTTTCATTTCATGCCTTATTTCCATTGGCGTCTTCATTTAAACAAAATAAGCTTTGCGTTTTAATTATGCATTATTATATCATTAATTTATCCCAAATGCTATATCATCAGTCCTGCAGATTATATGTATTAAATTGTCAACCAAACATTTTTTCTTTTTCAACCATTATTAAGATGCAAAATAAATAATTTCTCTCTAGCAATCAAATACAAATTTGATATTTAATTGTCAGAGGTATATAATGCTGTAACAGAAGCGCACCCACACACACAAAGACACACACTTTATCCTGGGAGTATTGAACATGTTATATTTATGTGAGTTTGATGCTCTCACACACACACACACACACACACACACACACACACGTGCATGTGTCGTGCACATGCACGCACACGCACGTGTACACATAGACACACAGTCAAGAAATGTGGAGGAGGGGCCGCTAAAAACTCATTACATGGACGATCAATATTGCACGCAGGCACACACATACACACACACACGCACGCTCACGCACACACGCATTTCATCCACCACCAGTGATGCTGACAGATTACTTTTTTCCGCCAATGCTGTTGTTACCATGGTAACCATTAGGCTACATTTGATACTGCCAAAAGAGATTCTGAAACGCACGCCATGCACACACACAGCCACACAATAACACAGCCATACAATAACACAACCACACAACCACACAATAACACAGCCACACACCACACAGCCACACAATAACACAACCACACAACCACACAATAACACAGCCACACAATCACACACGACACAACCACACAATAACACAACCACACAACCACACAATAACACAATAACACAACCACACAGCCACACACCACACAGCCACACACCACACAGCCACACAATCACACAATAACACAGCCACACAATCACACAATAACACAACCACACAGCCACACACGACACAACCACAGAATAACACAACCACACAGCCACACAGCCACACAATCACACAATAACACAACCACACATCACACAATAACACAACCACACAATCACACAATAGCACAACCACACAGCCACACACGACACAACAGCACAATAACACAACCACACAATAACACAACCACACAGCCACACAACCACATAATAACACAACCACACAGCCACACACTACACAACCACACAATAACACAACCACACAATAACACAACCACACAGCCACACAACCACACAATAACACAACCACACAATAACACAACCACACAGCCACACAACCACACAATAACACAACCACACACCACACAATGACAAAATCACACATTCACAAGACCAAACAATCACACAAACACACAAAAACACACCCTACAACCACACAATCACACAAACACACAATCACACAACCACACAACCACACGATCACACAAACACACAATCACACACCCACACAATCACACAACCACACAATCACACAATCACACAACCACACAATCACACAACCACACAATAACACAATCAAACAACCACACAACCACACAACCACATAATGACACAAACACACTATCACATGACCACACGATCACACAAACACAACCACACACACCACACCCCCCCGCCCGTTGATTCTGGTCGTTTTTCTTCCAATCGGACCGGTCATGTGACCTTTATTTCCAATCAGCCAATCAGCAGCGAGCGCTCTCTTACCTTGCCGAGTCCCGGGGTGTCTTTGATCTTATTGGCTGCACGGAGCAGGCAGGGCGGGGCTGGAGGCGGGGCCAGCAACAGGGCGGAGCTGAAGTTGGTGGGGAACAGCGGGGGGTCACATGGGGGGGATGATGTCACCGGGGGCGGGGCAGCGGCCACGCCCTTCTGCTTCTTCTTTTTAGAGGCTAGGTTCAGCTTCTGGGCGGCTCTGTGGAGAGAGGGGGTGGAGTCAGTACCAGTGGGCGGGTCTGGAGAGAGAGGGGGCGGAGTCAGTACCAGTGGGTGGGTCTGGGAGAGAGGGGGGGAGGAGTCAGTACGAGTGGGCGGGTCTGGGGAGAGGGGGAGGAGTCAGTACCAAGTGGCGGGTCATATATCTGTATAACATTATCAACTCTATCATTTTCTATATCCTATCATTATCTATATGACATAAAGCTGTATTACATTTTATTAATGCCAAGTCATTCCCTATATCACATCAGGAGCTATATCTCATAGGCCTTCACAACATCATTATCCATAACACATCATTATCTATAACACATCATTATCCATAACACATCATTATCCATAACACATCATTATCC
>NW_027641176.1:0-9249 GCF_949987615.1 Pollachius pollachius
GGGGGCTGCCAGCAGCCCACCCCTCCTCCTCCTCCTCCCCCACCTCCTCCTCTGACTCCTCCCCCTCCTCCCCTCCTCCCCCTCCTCCTCCTCCTCCTCCTCCTCCTCCTCCCCCACCTCCTCCTCTTACTCCTCCTCCCCCTCCTCCCCTCCTCCTCCTCCTCCTCCTCCTCCTCCTCCTCTGACTCCTCTCTCCCACCACCTCCTCCCTCTCCTTGTCTCTGGCTCCCTACCCTATGCGCCTCCTCCTCTCTCTTCTTCATCCTCTTCTTTCTCCCTCCCTCCCAGCCCTGCTCCTGCTCCTCCTCCTCTCTCCCCCCCTCATCCTCCCTCTCCTCCTCCTCCTCATACCCCCCCTGCCTCCTCCTCCTCCTCTCCCCCCCCTGCTCCTCCTCCTCTCCTCCCCCCCCTGCTCCTCCTCCCACACCTCCTCCTCCTCTCAGTGATGATCAGAGATTAGACAGTAACAGAATGAGTAAGAACTTCATCCCAACTTCATCCTCCTCTTCCTCTGCCCATCACGCTAACCCATTTAACACGGGCAGCTGTCACTCTGTCGGGGTGTGTGTGTGTGTGTGTGTGTGTGTGTGTGTGTGTGTGTGTGTGTGTGTGTGTGTGTGTGTCTGACTGACTGTTGACTGTGTGTGATTTGGGGGAGTTTAAGGGATCAGAAAAGCTGGCAACCAATGAACTAGTCCTTAAATGATTCAAACAGTCCTCAGTTGTGTATGAAGCTGATACGGAATCCTTTACATGCACACGCGTGTGGAACCATCATACATGCACATAGACACACACACACACACACACACACACACTTGTGGAACCCTCACACACACACGCTTGTGGAACCCTTAACAGACACACACACACATGTAGAATTCTCACACACACGCGTGTGGAACCATCATACATGCACATAGCCACACACACACACACACACACACTTGTGGAACCCTCACACACACACACACACACGCTTGTGGAACCCTTAACAGACACACACACACATGTAGAATTCTCCAACACACGCGTGTGGAACCATCATACATGCACATAGACACACACACACACACGCTTGTGGAACCCTTAACAGACACACACACACGTAGAATTCTCCAACACACGCGTGTGGAACCTCCCCCAAGTCCATCCAACAGCAGGCTGCGTCTCTTTCAGAGCAACGTAAATAAGACGTATTGTTGTTGTTATTCCAACACACTGGCATGGGTCCAAGGTGGCTGTCAGGTCGTAAAAATGTAAATAGACGCATCGCTGTTGTGATGATGATGACGATAATGACAATGATGATGATGATAACAACACACAAAACAGACTGGCGGTCTGTAACAGCCACGAGAGGCTCCTGTGGTCGGGGGTTGAGAGCCCCCCCCCCCCCCCCCCCCCTCGCCTCCCGTGGAAACTCACAGGAAGTGTTCAAGTGTGTATTTCCCCCGGGGGGAGGAGAGATGAGGGCGGGGGGGTATGCCCACCTGCGCCCTAACCTTCGCTCCATCGCTGGGAGGAAACAAGATTGTAACTTCAGCAGAGGCCAGGAGCCTGGCGGGTTCGCTGTGTGCCGGTGTGTGTGTGAGTGTGTGTGTGTGTGTCAGTGTGTGCGTGTGTGTGTCAGTGTGTGCGTGTGTGTGTGAGGTGAGGTGTCGACCGCCACAACACAACACTTCCAGGCGTGCTGAAGTCAGACAGAACTCGGCGCGTTACCCAGAATGCACCAGTCAGACACGAGACGGCGCTGACAGATCTGCCTGCTGGTGTAGAGAGCAAATTCTAATGGTGTTTCTTCCTCTGTGTGTGTGTGTGTGTGTGTGTGTGTGTGTGTGTGTGTGTGTGTGTGTGTCTGTGTGTGTGTGTGTGTTATTGTGTGCGTGCGAATGAATGCGTGTGTGTGCGTGTCTGTGCGTGCGTGTCTGTGTGCGTTTGCGTGCGTGTGTGTGCGTGTCTGTGCGTTTGTATGTGTGTTTGCTCATGTGTGTCTGTTTGTGCGTTTGTGTGTGTTTGTGTGTGTGTGTGTGTCTGTTTGTGCGTGTGTGTGTGTGTGTGTGTGCGTGCGTGCGTGCGTGCGTGTTTGTGTGCGTGTGCGTGCGTGCGAGTGTGTGTGTCTGTTTGTGTGTGTGTGTGTGTGTGTGTGTGTGTGTGTGTGTGTCTGTTTGTGCGTGCGTGCATGTGCGTGTGTGTGTGTGTGTGTGTGTGTGTGTGTGTGTGTGTCGGCCCTCCAGGTAGAATGTAAGAAGGCCCAGCCCAAGGAGGTGATGTTCCCCCCTGGCACCAGGGGCCGGGCCCGGGGCCTCCCCTACACCATGGACGCCTTCATGCTGGGCATGGGCATGCTCAGTGAGTACCACACAAAGCTTTATTTAAACATACAAGCTCACAACCAAACAAACCTTTATTTAAACCTTCATGCTGGCATGCTCAGTGAGTACCCCGCAAAGCTTTATTTAAACATACAAGCTCACAACCAAACAAACCTTTATTTAAACCTTCATGCTGGGCATGCTCAGTGAGTACCCCGCAAAGCTTTATTTAAACATACAAGCTCACAACCAAACAAACCTTTATTTAAACCTTCATGCTGGGCATGCTCAGTGAGTACCGCGCAAAGCTTTATTTAAACAGATATGCAAACGCAAAACCCAACACACCTTTATTTTAACACATACACTCGCACACAACCAAACAAACCTTTATTTAAACACTCATGCTGGGCATGCTCAGTGAGTACCGCGCAAAGCTTTATTTAAACACGTACACATAACCAAACACACCTTTATTTAAACACACTCACACAATCACGCACAGCTTTATTCTAACACATACAATTTCACACAACCAAACACACCTTTATTTAAACACACAACCAAACAAATATTTATTCTGGTCATGGGCATGCTCAGTGAGTACCAAGCAAAACTCTATACAAGCAAAAAAAACCTTTATTTAAACACACAAACTAAACAGACTCACGCAGTCCTGGGAGTCCAACAAGTAAAGGAAGATTACTAGTTTGTCTAGTGGTTTTCTGACCAACAAAACAGTTCATTAACACCTACCTGCTTCTTAATGGCCTGTGTCTGTACTGTCTAACCCCTACCTGCTCCTTAATGACCTGTCTCTGTACTGTCTAACCCCTACCTGATCCTTAATGACCTGTCTCTGTACTGTCTAACCCCTACCTGCTCCTTAATGACCTGTCTCTGTACTGTCTAACCCCTACCTGCTCCTTAATTACCTGTCTCTGTACTGTCTAACCCCTACCTGCTCCTTAATGACCTGTCTCTACTGTCTAACCCCTACCTGCTCCTTAATGACCTGTCTCTCTACTGTCTAACCCCTACCTGCTCCTTAATGACCTGTCTCTGTGCTGTCTAACCTTTACCTGCTCCTTAATGACCTGTCTCTGTACTGTCTAACCCCTACCTGCTCCTTAATGACGTTTCTCTGTACTGTCTAACCCCTACCTGCTCCTTAACGACCTGTCTTCGTTCTGTTGCAAGAGAAACACAGTCCATAGTTTGGAGGTGATGTCCAGACACAAACATGTGCTTGTCCAGTCCACAACGTGTCTCGGATCATTCCCCCGTCCCTCCATTTTGAGCGGTAACCAGATGAAGGGTTTTCCATCACTCGGGTTCTTCGGTGCTAAGGAGCCACTCAGTGTCTGGAGAACCGACCCAGCCAGCGTGACCCGCCGCAGGAACCTCTCTAAACCACTTCAGTCCGCCCAGGGAACGCGGCCAGGGAGACAATCTCATTTGTAAAAGAAAAAACTGACGGCGGCAGTTGGAATAAAATCTCTAAAACCACCGGCCAGATTCACACCGACCGTTTTGGAGGGAAACCGCGGTACACGGCGTCTTATCTAAACGCAAACATTCTGTCGTCACACACGCAAGCTTCTCCGTACGGAAAACCAAACGCCGCGGAATAAAACGCCGAACACACACTGCGGTTCTCCCTCCGACGTTGGGGACAGTCTGTTAGCCTAGCCGCTAGCTTAGCGGTAGCGTGACGCTAGCTCCGCCCGGTGGTCTCCGGCGCTAATTAGCCGCCCGGTTTGGAGGTGTGCCCCCGGTGACCACGATGGCCGCGTGGCAACCGTCTATTTCGGGGGGCCAGTCTGGTGCGGCCCCCCTCCTCCCCCCTCCCCTCCCGGCCTCAGGCGTCAAAGAGCAGACTAGCACATTAGCGAGCTAAATGAAGAGGAAAATTGGTGTAATGTCATATTAAGAATTCATCACTGCCCCCCCCCCCCCCCCCGCCCCCCTCCCTCACTGGGTAATGAGGGGACGCACGTGTCAGGAGGAGACCTCATCTGTCGGGACCTCACCCATCCCCACCCACTGCCTCACCCCCACCTTCCCCACATCCAGAATCACCTCCATCCACCCATATAAACACTACCACCCACCACTAGCATCACAAGCACTGCCCACCCACCCACCCAAATCCACCCCCACCTCCAACACCACCACCCACACCTTCATTGACAGGATTGATCGGTTAATTAATGGTAATCACTGTATTATTATTTATATAGCTTTCGGTACTGTGTGGTCCCGGTGGTTCGGACCACTGTGTGACACCACTGGTTCTAAACACTGGTACCATACAGTACTGTTTAGAACCCGTGTGTGGCACTAATGTGTTCCTGGTGTTCCTGGCGTTCCCGGCGTTCCCGGTGTTCCCGGTGTTCCTGGCGTTCCCGGTGTTCCCGGTGTTCCCGGTGTTTCTGATGAATTTGCCAAATTCTTTAACCAGGAGTGCGGTGAACTTCTTTTCCCGCTCCCCGCCGTGTGTGTGTGTAGCATTTGTGCACCGTGTGTGTAGTGTGTGTGTAGCGTGTGTGTACCGTGTGTGTAGCCTTTGTGCACCGCGTGTGCACCATGTGTGAAGTGTGTGTGTAGTGTGTGTTTAGCGTGTGTGTAGCGTGTGTGTAGCGTGTGTGTAGAGTGTGTGTAGAGTGTGTATAGCGTCTATGTAGAGTGCGTGCACCGTGTGTGCACGGTGTGTGTAGTGTGTGTGAGCATGTGTGTAGCGAGTGTGTAGCCTGTGTGCACTGTGTGTGTAGCGTGTGTGTAGTGTGTGTGAGCGTGTGTGTAGTGTGTGCACCGTGTGTGTAGCGCGGGTGCACCGTGTGTGTAGAGTGTGTGTAGCGTGTGTGAAGAGTGTGTATAGCGTGTACGTAGAGTGTGTGGTGCGTTTGTGTAGAGTGTGTGTAGCGGGGGTGCACCGTGTGTGTAGCGTGTGTGTAGCGTGTGTGTAGCGTGTGTGTAGCGTGTGTGTAGCGTGTGTGTAGCGTGTGTGTAGCGTGTGTGTAGCGTGTGTGTAGCGTGTGTGTAGCGTGTGTATAGCGTGTACGTAGAGTGTGTGGTGCGTTTGTGTAGAGTGTGTGTAGCGGGGGTGCACCGTGTGTGTAGCGTGTGTGTAGCGTGTGTGTAGCGTGTGTGTAGCGTGTGTGTAGCGTGTGTGTAGCGTGTGTGTAGCGTGTGTGTAGCGTGTGTGTAGCGTGTGTGTAGCGTGTGTGTAGCGTGTGTATAGCGTGTACGTAGAGTGTGTGGTGCGTTTGTGTAGAGTGTGTGTAGCGGGGGTGCACCGTGTGTGTAGCGTGTGTGTAGCGTGTGTGTAGCGTGTGTGTAGCGTGTGTGTAGCGTGTGTGTAGCGTGTGTGTAGCGTGTGTGTAGCGTGACGCGCGGCAGCGGTCCGTGGGGGGGAGACGGAGGAGCAGCTCGGCTGAGGATATTAACCGCCGACTTGTTTGGAAACGTTTCTTATCTAAATGAAATTGGAACAAGTACGGCGAAACATTCCTTTATATCATTTGCATTAAGCGAGGAGCGGAGAGGAGCGGAGAGGAGCGGAGAGGAGCGAGGCTCATTATTTAAGGAAGTGTAAGCCTCTCCGGTGCCAAATCTCATTAAAGTCGTCCCTGGGTCCTTTGTTTACGCCCGCTAATCAGAGCATTTATCTTTATTGTGTCGCGGCCGATGTATGTTTGCTGAAATTAATACACATTTGGGGCCGGCTGCGGTACAGGGGCTTACCAGATGGATAATTGATTTTAAAGTGAATCAGGACTGTTGAGCCATAAAATAGGTACATTAGCATGCATATTAATGAGCGGGCCGGGGAGGTGTGCGGCCCCACGCCCGGGCAGGGCTTATTCATAGAGAATGGAGGGGGGGCTCTTTCTCCTCCTCTCCTTCCTCCTACTCTTCCTCCTCCCAATCGTCTTCCTCCTCCTCCCCATCCTCTTTGCGACACTCTTCGTGTGTGTGTGTGTGTGTGTGTCCGTAAAGTGTGGCTGTGTCCATAAAGTGTGTGTGCGTGTCTTAAGACTGGCGCTCTTCTGACCACCATCTCTAAATAAATACCACCATCATCATCCGTAAATCCATCGCCATGTTCGCTCTTCTAAAGACTCGATGTGGCCGTTTTACCCCCGTGTGGAACGATCTTTATCCAAGGTGTGATATCCAGTAGCTCCTCGTTCCTGCACGACGACGTGAGCCGGCTCTTGACTCTCTCCTCCGGCGAATCTCTGCCTGACAACATCCTACCTCCGGGGTCCGAACCCCCCACGGTCCTGGAGATCTGCACTTCATTCCTGCATAACCTCAGATCGGTTCTTTAAAGAGAAGGCCGACCCCCTTACTCCTCCTTCACCTCCTCCTCCACCTCCTCCTCATCCTCCTCTTCCTCCTCCTCCTCCTCCTCCTCCTCCATCAGGGCGTCACCGAGAGACGTTTTCTCATCAGGTCGGGGAATAAATTGAAGTTTTTCGCGGCAGCCAGCGTTGATTAGATATTTATTACACTGCTCGACCTTTCTCCCTCCAGCTGGCGTCGGCTCCGGGGCTTACCGGGCCCGTGCGCGCTGATGTGTGCGTGTGCACGTGCACCTGCGCACGTACGTGAACGCATGCAAATCACACCCATGGTCTCAGGGTCTCCTCCTCGTTTCCGCTTTCGATCGCGTTCTCGGACGGTTCCTCCTCTCTCCTCCTGGAGCTCTGGCCTCTCCCTGGCTGGAGGTAAACGTTGCGTAGTGGGAAACGCACTCTTTGTGTGCGCACGGATTACGACTAACACACCGTACCGCACGTGGGTATTTTAACAGCTTCTAGGCAGCGGAAACGAGGCCGTCGTGGTTTTATTTCGGTATCGCGTCCTCTCCGTACTCCGTTGGGGTTACTATCCACACATCTATTTTTTCTCTGTCTCTTCATCCAATTCTCCGAGCGGTTTGTAACTCGTCTGTTTAATTTCATCTCCCTTAGAAACCACCATTAATTCCTCATGTCTACGGGCGCGTTGGGTCTGGAATTAACCGTGGCTCTCAGGGTGTCGTCGGTCGGCCCACGCATCGACTGCACGGGGATAGGGAGGAGGTGAAGACGTCTGTCGTCACGTGGAAGATTAGTGGTCATACCGTCGGGGAGGAGGTGCAGGAGGAGGTGGAAGAGGAGGAAGAGGAGGTGGAGGGGTAGGAGGAGGAGGGTGGAGGTGGAGGTTGAGGAGGCGGAGGAGGAGGAGGTGGAAGGGAGGAAGGCAGAGTAGGAGGGGGAGGATGAGGAGGAGGAGAACGAGGAGGAGGAAGATGAGGGGAAGACTGATAAGGAGGAAGGGGGGAGGAAGAGAAGGAGGTTGAGGTGGAGGAGAACGAGGAGGAGGAAGGTGAGGGGAAGACTGATAAGGAGGAAGGGAGGAGGAAGAGAAGGAGGTTGAGGTGGAGGAGGACGAGGAGGAGGTGGAAGAGGAGGAGGTTTAGGAAGTGGAGGAGGAGAGGAGGGGTTTGTTAGTCCTGACCTTAAGTACCGCCCCCCTGTGGGAGGGTGCGGTTGAAGGTGATAAAGGCCCGAGGACTGCAGATAAAAAGCAGAGACATATATTCTAATTAGTGGGTTAATTATGTTGGTATTACCTCCGATGGCGCCCTGCTTCTCGCTCGCTCGCTCGCTCCCTCTCTCGCTCTCTCCCACTCACTTGCGACCGTCCACCTCCTCCTCTCTTTTTAATTCACGGTTGCTCCTCTGCGATCGACCGGCCGGTGTCCCCCCCCCCCCCCCCCCCCCCCCACACCGGGCCCCTCAATATGTCCGCCGCAGCTGCCGGGGTGCGGGGTGCGGTCCATTAGCCGGTGGCTCGGCGGCCCCAATAAGAGCGATGAGGAGGAGAGCAGACGTAGGCTACATCTGCTGCGGCGGGCCGGCACGCCGTCAGAGGACGCTCGCCCCCCCCCCCCACCCCCCCCCCCCCCCCCCCCTCCCCCCCCCCCCCACACACACACACACACACACCTCCCCCCCCCCGTCGGGGCCCCCCCGGGGAGACGCCAACGCCGCCTCAGAGCCACTGGCGGCGGCGGCGGCGGCGTCTTGTTTAGCGGCGGGGAGGGTTGAGCGCGCGCGCGGTGGAAGCGAAGGCGTGGAGGAGGAACAGATGCTTGCGAGCGACACGAGGTCCTCTCTGCTGAAAAGAGCAGCTGTGAGCGCCGAGAGGAGGAGAGACTCTCTCCACGGAGACAATAAGTGTTTCAGAGGACCAGGGACTTAAGGGATTTCAGTACACCTGCTCCTTCGCGCCGGCGCTGGCTACGTTAGCGGCGGAGGCTAAACTTAGCATGGAGCTAGCTTCGCCCGAGCTCCCCCCCCCCCCCCCCCCCAAACCTCAAGGTGTTTCATTGTCAATAGTGCCGTTTGACAATGAAACACTTTGAGGCTTGGGTGGTTATTAAAGGTGCTTTGGGTGAGATTGAAGATCTATAATTTGAGTAGTTTGTTAGAAATGGCCGAGCCAACCATTGGCTATTAGTGAGTGAAATGCGCTGTGAGATATCTGTTCCGTTCGACCGCGCACGCCTCCCTATGCGGATTTAGTTTCTGACCAAGCAGGACATCTCTACCCAGATTGACCCCGGGAATCCCTCTTACCCGTCAATCACAGGGTCCTGAACTGCAACACTTCTCATTGAGAGAGAGAGAGGGAGGGAGGGACGGATCTTTGTTGGTTGTTTATTTTCTAAATCTTGCTCTCATCGGCTGTTCACAACGCTCAAAGCAAAGCTCTCAAACATCTTCAAGGCATCAAATGATCAAAGGAAGACTCAGGCAGAGGTCATGTTTAGAGAAAAAAAATCATTTGTAGATTCAATCAGCAGAGACTCAATGAAACCAAAATTATAATTTATTACAAAATACATTTCTTAAAGGACTCGATGAATGCAATGACC
>NW_027641175.1:5000-7500 GCF_949987615.1 Pollachius pollachius
AGACAGACAGAGACTTCCCCAACCCACCCTGTGGTTAAACTGATATAGCAATGTACATAATTATTTATATGCATAATGCAAAACAGACTGTTATTATGCAAATCAAACACACACACACACACACACACACACACACACACACACACACACACACACACCTGTTCAAACACAAATCCTAATTAGCATAGTGGCAGAAAAGCATAAACAAACCTCTGATAGCGGTGTACACCCATACACCCCGAGAAACAGTGATGTAGAAACACAAAGCAGGGTGGGACCCCTCCATGAACAGCCTGCCCTTGGGGTCCCACCGGGGCTCCCCTGGAGATCGTGCTGCCCCCTGCAGCCATCCTCCAATCAGCAGCTCCCCGGCTCACTGTCTGTACGGTGGTCACTAAAGGCTGATATGGATGATGTGTTAAACCATATTCTGTCTCCTTCTCTCTCTCCCTCCCTCCTCTCTCCCTCCCTCCCCCCTCCCTCTCTCTCCCTCCCTCCCCCCTCCCTCTCTCTCTCCCCTTCTCCCCCTCCCTCTCTCTCTCCCTCCCTCCCCCCTCCCCCTCTTCCTCCATCTCTCACTCCCTCTCTCCCCCTCACTCCCTCTCTCCCTCTCTCCTTCCCTCCCCCCTCCCTCCCTCCCTCCCCCCTCCCTCTCTCCCTCCCCTTCACCCCCTCCCCCTCCCTCTCCCTCTCCCCCCTCCCCCCTCCCCCTCCTCCCTTTCACCCCTCCCCCCCTCTCCCCCTCTCCCCCCCTACCCCCCCAGGTTGTTTCCAGCTATGTAACGTGTTCCGTCAGAACATGGAGATCGACCAGTGCATGCTGGAGTCTCTCCCTCTGGGGCAGCGGCAGCGGCTGGTCCGCAAGATGCGCTGCGACCAAATAAGGGCGTACTACAGGGACTCCAGCGCCAGGTGGGCGGGGCCGGGGGCGGGACCACGCCCAGACCCCGGAAGAAGCGGCGTGTGCGCTTCGGGCCGCAGGACATTCTGCAGGACGCCATCGCCCGGCACGACAATCGCCAAGGTGATCACACGCTGTGTGTGTGTGTGTGTGTGTGTGTGTGTGTGTGCCTGTGTGTGTGTGTGTGTGTCTGTGTGTGTATCTGCGTTCACACGAGGACGTCTGATGCTGTGAGGTGGACGGTGTCGGGCCGATGTGGAGGTTTCCGTTGTGGTCAGAACACACACACACACACACACACACACACACACACACACACACACACACACACACACACACACACACACAGAGCAGTTCTTCTCTGAGGGATGGACGGGTGCAGCATGGAGGGTCTGAGGCCAGCTCTCAGCTCTCCTCCTCTGCGGTGGGCGCTCGCTGTTTACTCACCCAGCTCTCCGCGAGGGTCTGTGTCACATCTCCCAGCAGCCACTGCAGGTTAGAAAGCTAATCTCCGGCCCTTGGCTCCTAACAAGCTTCAGCTGGGTGGTGCTGGCTGGTGGGGGGTGGAGCAGCTGGTGTACAACAGCACCTGCCAGACTCTACACAGCGTGTGTGTGTGTGTGTGTGTGTGTCCCACTTGGCACCGCTCAGCACCAGCCAGGCCTGGCGGTGGGTCGGCCTTGGCCTGGCTGAGGAGGCAGCAGATGAACCCTGGAGATGCAGCTCAGGACCAGTGATCAGCCTGATGCCTGGCTCCCTGAGGGGCACGTTCCTCAAGGCAGAACATAGATAACCCCCACAAAGAGACTGTGAACCACTTCCAAGAATAAATGTAAAACATCCCTTGAAGTAACTTTCCTTTAACTGCTTTAAGAGCACGATGAATGACTGAATGAATGAACGACCGAACGACTGAATGACTGAATGACTGAATGACTGAATGAATGAATGAATGAATGAATGAATGAATGACGAGGCGATGAGCTGATCTCACGGCTGATCTTCCCCCCCCCCCCCCCGATGCCACCAGCCCGTCGAGAGCAGACACCGACGTACAGCAGGCAGCCCTGTGGATTAGACCAGGATTATTCCTGGTACTTCTGTGTCACTTTGAAGGTCTTATCTCGCTGCATCGTTGACACCGACGTACAGCAGGCAGCCCTGTAGATTAGTCCAGGATTATTCCTGGTACTCCTGTGTCCCTTTGAAGGTCTTATCTTGCTGCATTGTTGTAGAAACACTGAAGGCATGTAATTGGGAGTGATAGAACGTGACCAAACGCATTATTTGTTTTGAACCGTGTTGTTGTTTCACGGTTAACGCTGCCGGTGAAGTCCAGCTCACCGGAGGCACTTCAACATCTAGATGGAGATTAGTTTTACTCTCTGGGCACGATTATTCTAAAACTATTTCACTTCATGAGTCTGTTGATGCCTTAGCAGGGAGACCAAAATACAGACTTATGGTTTGGAATGATGGGGGATAAATTCATAATTATGGTGTAGGTCATGTAGTAAAGCTGGACACTCAAGATGTTTATCGGATCACTGAGACTCCCAATGAACTCTCGTTACTTTCAGAGGTCACCAGCGTAAGACT